>NW_017099889.1:0-28755 GCF_001412225.1 Nicrophorus vespilloides | reverse complement strand
AAAAAAAAATTAGATGCGCTCACTGTCTCTTTCTCTTCGACGACCAGATGGAATGATGAGATGACGATGATTCGGATGCGGGATGGAGGAGGAGGATTTGTTGTTTCTTCTGGGGGGATAATACATATAGTTGTAATATGTAGAAAATTTGTTGTTGTTTTTTTTTGTTTGATTTTTTTTTCTTTCTTGTTAAAGGTATTATTACAAAGGGGCGCTCTCAACAGATCGAGACCCGGGCTTGCTTAGGTGAGATGATGATATGGATGCACGATCAACGCACATCTTTTTTCAATCGCAAAAAAAAAATATATAAGTAATGAGAGGCGGCGATCATCATTGAACGTCGGTCATATGTCTACTGTTGTTGTTGTATGTTTCTTTTGTTTTGAAGAGGTCCGGTGTCGTTGGTGTGGGGGTGGAGGCGGCGATGGCGGCAGGGTCTTGGTCAGTTGGAGTCGCAGAAACAGGTACGCAGAGACCTGGGTCAGGGTGCTACGGGGGGCGTGAGCTGTGTATACTCTCTAGTGAATGTGTGTGTTGTGGTGGAGTTCGACGATGAAGATGATGATGATGAACTGCGGCTTTGACGACGACGAACATGTTGATGATGGGATTCGTTCCTTGTCGATGCGCACGTTGAGTGAAGAAGGGAGGAGATTCCGTCGTCTCCGACGTCGCCCACACTCTGACCCAGGTCGCAGGCTCTAAACATCACCACTTCATGAATACAAACACACTGTTTATATATTTTGAATTATTTTAAAAAAATCATTTTGTTTCTTCTTTACTATTCCCCCTCTCTGTGTGTGTTTTTTATGTCTCATTCATACTCTTTTCTTGTTTCTTCAATTATTTATATATGGTTTCATTTTTCTTGTAAAATAATGCTTATTGCCATTCTAATCGACGACAATGTGTCTCCTCGCACAGCTTGTTGTTTTGTTCTGAAAAATCTCTCTTTCTATTTTTAAGTTTGGTTTTCTTCAATGCATATCTAAGATGTGTGTGTTCTTCCTCTGTTGGTTTATTCTCTTTACGCAGTGTTCTAGTCTTTTATCGTTATTTTCTTTCTTTTCTTTTCTTTTTTTTTTTGTACAATTAAAAAAAGGGATCGTCGTGACAAAAAAAACTTAATCTAAATTTATACCTATTTTTTACATAAAATGGACATTTTTACAAACCAAAGAGATACGTAGTAAATAAGTTAGAGTCCGCGTAAGCGAGCCCCACGAGGAGCCCGCCAGTCACTGATAGTCCTTACAACACTTTCACCACCCTATCTAATCTATTATGCATCTTCTTCCTCCTCGCCCTCCACATCCTCCTCATCGTCTTCTGCAAATTACGAGAAAAAAAATACCAAAACGTTACAATCACCAATCATTATTATTATAAATCGCTATCAAAGCAACAACAACACAACGGATTAAAACGTACCTTCACCATCGAGCTCCTCCTCATCACCCTCCGGGATGTCTTCATCCTCATCCTCTTCTTCGCAGTCGGCACCTTCCACCTCTTCCTCCTCTAGGTCCTCACCCTCGGAGGTGGCGCCATTTTCCTCTTTCCTCGCCTTTTTCACATCTTCCACTTTGTCCTGCAAAACAAAGAAGAACAATTTATTTAAAAAAAACGCATTCTTTCCAAACAAATGGTAGCGGCTTGCTACATGGGCCGCCAAGTGTGACGCGCGGTTTCCGGTTTACAGGTGCGCTTCAAAATCAAGATGCAGCAACGAAAAATAGTTATTAAATGATTCTCAATAACATAAATCAACCTGTTGGTAAGCATTTTGTGTTGCTTAATTTTGATTACATTTTAAATTGATAAGTGTTGTTTCATAATTTAGTTGTTTATTTTAGTGATAAAAATATCCGGTCTGTAAAGCAACACAAGTGAAGTGAATTAAAGACGCGCTCGTTTATAATAAATAAATTCAAGATTATGTAAACTGAATATGCTGATTTGGTCCAACATTTTATCATTTGTATACTATTTTTTACATGCAGTAGCCATGATCATGATTGGTAAACGTCTGAAATACATTATCTGTACGCCGGATAAAAGATCCAATACATGCTATCACCCCGCACGTATGACGTGCGAGAAGCGTGGCCGTGGCTTCGGGCGAGTTAGTTTTTGTGGGGTGAGAGCAGGGGAGGCGGCAACAGTCGCCCATTGGTGAGCCTCGCATCCCACCACTACCCCACCTCAATAGATATATATAAAATTAGGATGGGAATACCGAAAAGTTAGTTTTATAACTGTAAACAAGGACGAGGGGGGGAAGAGCAAAGCGCGCACAATAACGGTGGGAACAGAGAGAGAGAGAATTATAAAGAAATTCTTGTTGAGGAGGAAGGGAAAACGCTCGAGGCGGACAAAGATGAAAATCGCTCTCTCTCTGGTTCACTCTCCAGGAAGCTTGGATGAAGTGGTGGTGGGGATGCCCGGAATTGTGGCTTCGAAACACGACGCGCGCGAAAAACGATGGTGGGAAATGGAAAGAAGAAAGAGAAGAACGTACAACGAAAAAAAGCGTTTACCTGATTGAAAAAGCGTTATTTACATATATTAATAATTTACTTCTTGGCGCCAATTTGCGGGAATTCGAGAAACGTATCAAAGAGGAAAAAAAGAAGAAGAAGAATACATTCTAGATTGAGAGCATGTAGGTCACACGAGATGATAAGGCACATGTATTTACGTGTACGGATGAAAAATGTGTGTGAGTGTGCAACGCACACCAATTTGCGGCGGCTATAAATATAAATAAATAACGTCTTTTTCTATTATATTTTCTTTTTCTTTTGATGGAAAAAACAAGAGGAAAATAAAATGGAATGGATGTGCGCTGTGTATTATAAAGTGTTCGGATATTTTATAAATACATTTTTTGGGGGCACGCTGGGGCCACGTGACGACGCGGCGCCTCCGGCCAATGATGCATCAACAATGTTTACCGAACGCAACAAATGTCGCACAAAAAAAAAGGAAACAGAAGTTGTTTGTTGTTGTTGTTGTTAAGGTCTGTTTGTTGTTGTTGATGGGTGAAATACGGATGCATTGGAAAAAGGGCCCGGGCTATTGATTTCGCCATCTTGGATCCGGCCGGCTTCCGACATAACAATAATGGCGGGACGTCGGGTCGTGTTTACATGTGGACAAAACACAGCACGCCGTGTCCCCCATCAACACTTGCGACTAAAGAAGAAGCAGCAGCAACAAGAGCGAATGGAAAGAAGAAGGATGGAAAAGAACGCGTCTCTGTTGCGAAGCGTCCTAACCAAAGCGGAGAGCGCGTGGAAACGCGAGAACGCTTATGACATAAGGGGGGAAAGTCATGTTGTTCATTAATAGGCATTTATCGATGATGAAGAAACATATTTAGGTGGTCTACTACAATTACGTTCGGATTGTAGCGGCGCACACCTAGATGATAAAATAAGAAATTTGAAAATTAAAAAAAAAAAACAAAACAAACATCAACAACACGCACAGCAGCAGCAGCAAGGCGCGACATTTAAAAAGATCCATCAACAAATAAACAAGTGTGTCGCGTGCGTGCGTACTTTGTTTTTATATATATTTTTTGCTTTCTGTTGTTGCTTTGCAATGCTGTGCTGTGCACGTATGTTGTTTGTATGCTCTGCATACACACACACAGAGACACTCACCTCGGCCGAGCGTTTGGTTCCCTTAATTTCGCACTTGGCGTCCTTATCGTTGTCGATCTTCTCGATCACGACTTCGTGGCTTTCCTTGGTACTCATCTTCGGTTTCTGTCTTCGTTTCGCCTGTTTATACTTATTTATAAACCTTGTTGTATGTGCGAGATCCGTTCCTCTCTGCTTGCTACGAAGTGACGTGCACGGGCGCTGATCACACTACTGACCGGCGAAAAGCAAGCTCAGTTCAAAAATTAATATGGCGCTCTTCGGCGCGTACCCATCCGACTTTTCACGACCTACCGGCATCCACCGATAAACCGATTCTCAAGCGAGTTTTCCTCGAAAACTCAACTACAACTCACCAATTGTTTTACACGAACGAGAATTGGCGATTTTCCTTTTGGGAAATTGTTTAAATTAATTCGGGAAAATCGCCGGTGAGGGGTGCGAGAGTATGGAAATACCCGAAGCGTTTCGGGTGCGAGACTCGCGCGACGCTTCTGGTATGCCGTCGCTTGGAGGCGCTCCGGAGCCGACACTCGTCCCCAGATTCAAAATACGAAAATCCCCACGGAAAGCGTGATAACCTTTTCCCTCGCAACACCACAAAAAAAAAGCGAGCCCGGAAAATTTGCAAGAATCTAAAGGATTTTCCAGCGATTTTCCAACGTAAGGTGCGAATTAGTAGCAGTTTGTTTTGAATGCGAAACGCTGCGAGCATGGGAAATTCAACAAGTTTATTCTCTATGAGAGAGAGAGAGAGCATCGTGTACCGTTTCCGGCATTCATTGAAATTCTAACAACTTTAACCTAATTTCCTCCCCGTGCTCCATTTCCGTGCGTTCTATTTTTAAAATCCACACGAATTCCATTAATTTTCATCATCGAATTTAAATCAATAAACTATCATCACAATCATCAACATCAGAGGTGGCGTCCTTTTTGTTTTGTCCCGTTTCCGTTCATTCCTTTCCCGCCATTTTGTTCGTGAACAAATTCATTATTTTTTTTTCCCTACGAAATAACTTAAAAACCGAATACGAATTTCCCGCCATTTCATAGTTCGGCCATTGCGACACGAAAACCTAACAGTAAAAAAAAAAAGAACACGCAATCTCGAAAACCCAAAAATAATCCGAAAAACAATAAATAACAAATTATTTATTTTGACCCAATTCGCCCCCTCTCGCGTGATCCATCGAAATTGATAACATTAATATTATTATTATTATTAAACGCATTTTGAATAATAAATACATAGAAAAAAAACTACACGTAATTAGAATCTTGTCATAGAGAAACCAAGATGGTCGCATCGAATTTAGTGCTTCTTCCTCGAAACTACCCATTCAGTAATTAGTATGCAATAAGGCTTTGCATATAATCAACATATCCATGTGCTTAAAACAAAAAAAATAATAATAAGAAGAATAACGCTATACCGGGTGTCCCATTCAAGACTATTGAAATTAATATTAGAGAACTTTCGTTTTTAAAACGTAATTTCAGGAAAGATTTTTCTATTTGCCAGAGAGGTCAAGACAATGACAATCATCATTTTGAAACGACTCCTAATGAGATTCAAATGAGTTTTACGAAACACTCAAATATCATAGAAGGCGTTGAATAGAAACAAAATATGAAAAAAAAAAGAAAAGTTTCGGTTAAATCCGATATCAAAATGGCGGTGACACCAAAAACGTTTTTATTTTAAAAATTAAAAATTTCGATTGAATTTATATTTAACGATATTAAAATGGCGGTGACACCAAAAACGTTTTTATTTTAAAAATTGAAAATTTCGATTGAATTTATATTTAACGAATCGTCGTTCAACTATAATTTATGGTTACGCGTTACTTGACAAGTAATACGCGTAACGGTATTCATTTAAATAACAATTATTGAAGTTTGGTGGTTCGATTTTGGCGATGGAACCAATATCGAATTTGATGGGCGGAGCCTCGAGTCGCGAAAACCAATGGAACCGAAACGCCAATAGAAAACGAACTGTTTTTATTGTTTGTTTGTTTGTTTGTTGACTTTTGGACAATTTCGTTTGCAAATGGAAAACCTTTGTTTTTTTTTATGAATGAAATATTGAATTTTGAATCTAGATTTAAAAAAAAAAATGATGAGTAATTAAGGATTGAAATGTTAGTGATGCTGAAACAAAGTTTTTTTTTAAGGTTAAGTGTACTAAAAAAACGTAAAGATTTGTAAAATTTTGTATAATGATTGTTTCTTTGGTAATTATAACTTGATTGTTATTAGTGAAGATAGAGATTGTGGAATGATGGCTAAAGTAAGGAGATTGGTTTAAGTAATAGACCTTCCTAGTAATGCATAATTAGTTGGCAGAAAGTGTAAAAGGGACGTGAACCGATGAATGTGACGTAGCGTGATGGAGGGATCAGGCGGGGTGGGGGGAGAAGCGTAGAGTTGGATGTTTATACGGGTGGTCGGGGGGTGGAGGGGGCGCGGAGCTTTCGCTGCGTGTGTGACAGAGAGGTTAGGAACTGTGGCGGAGGGAAGGAGAGAGAAGATATATTTATAATGAGAGTAAAAGAGAGAGAGAGAGGTGGCCTGGTAGCTTTGAAATGTACAGCAGATCACAAAAATATTCCACCCCAAAAATATATGTGTGTGAGTGTGTATATATATATATATCAACCCCGATGCACAAATCTGCAACAGCTGCCGCACAGAGGTAGTAACAACAAAGAGAAAGAGATGGCTGTGGGGAGGCAAAAAAGAAAAAAAAAGAAGAAGTTATGTGCACGAATAATGCACACTATACACATAACAAAAGAGAAATAGAAAACTATTTTTTTGGATGTTAGTGTGCTGTACTGGTAGAAATCATGCTCTTTCCTATGCGGTAGATAACAAGAAAGAAAAGAGAGAAAAACTGGTTTAGTATTTCTAATCAGCGTCTCTCATATAAGTGTATGTGAGTGTTGTACATATATATACACACACATGTGAATACGCTTTCGATATTCAACGTGAATCTAATAATAAAGTAAATAAATTATTTGTAATCGGCTCGAATATTATTCGACTCGAATTCCAGCGGCGTTTCCATCGAAACCCCAACAAACAAACAAACGACAGAACGAAAATTCAATTGTTATTACGGATGTACCCGAAAAAGACGAAAAAAAAAATAGTTGGTGAGGAAGACCACGTGGTCCTTCCGTTCGTTATGCAACCGATTTTACGAAATTCGAGTCACCGTTTTCTTCTGCTTCTTTCATTATTTATATATATTTTTGCTTCACTTTCATCATCCGTTCACCGTTTGAAACGGGAGCGGCGCCGACGCCATTCGGTCATTCGCACATTTCCCTCGTACAATCATCAATTTTCAATCGACGATCCGGTTATCTCTGCAAACGCTCAAATAAAACAAAATCGTTCAGAATCATCAAGCGAGCCACTTTCCTGAAACAATATTCAAATTGCTCAAAATCAATTCGTCCACGATTTATATACGATCCAATAAAAACCCCCATTGTTCGTCGCACCTATCGCAAGCAAATCTCCATAGAAACGATAAACAACAACAACAACATTAATCGCTTTTCGTTTTTTTTATTTCTGATTTTTAATGCACACTTCAAAAATTTAATAACGCAGTCATTTTCTTAACGTAAATGTTAAATTGATTGATCGTTAAAATATCTTTGTTACTTTTAACGAATTCTTCATTTTTGTTGTTAATTTCATTTAAAAAATATCGTTATTATTCAGTTGATTCCATCGAAGATGAACGTTAAATTAATGTATCAATTGCATATTATAATTAAGTATTGGCTTTCACTTTTAACGCGGATGTTAAGATCAATCGTTTGTTACGATATTCCGTTCGTGCATCGTCAATTTTTTAATGGACCGTTAGCGAATCAAACTGTCGTTCACCACTATTTTACTTTCAAGGATTCATTGCATATTATAAACATAATCCGGTTAGTCGAGAACGCGTTCAATTGTCATTGACACCGTTACCTAGGAAACGTTGATTTCTAAGTCAATTCAACGTCAAAAACCTATCATTAAACACACATTTTCACAACAACAACAAAAAAAAAACGAAATTATGAAGAAAAAAAAAGGACGTAAAAATAGAAGAAAATTGTTTCAAGATGGCTCTGTTATTCATTTTTTTTTAAGATCCCATTTAAAGTACTTAGACTGTATTTGAAGATATTAAGTCATTAATAGTTAAGTAAGAAAATTGGTTAACAGATTACATATAATCATTAGGAGAAGAAGAAATAACAGATTTGTTTTTTTTTATTACTTAGAACTTTGGCATTAAGTGAATTCTGTTAATGTCTATACAAAAATTATACTTTTATGTAATCGACAAAAATGTATTGACTAGATTTTCAACTGTCTTTATTGTCATGACTACCATAGATAAAATGGAGCATCAAAACACTCGACGCTAACTTCGATTCTCAAATGTACTATACGGAACAAATGAATATCGCCGCGTTTTGACACTCCTAAATAACTTCAGGTTAATAATATGTAATGTGTATTAGAAAGACATTGAAAATAAAGCCTTGACGTTTCTAAAAGATCGTTACGTAAACTGCAATCGTTTGCTCAAGTTTGTAACTCTTATTGCACAATTCATCATCGTCGATATAAGGAGGATAAAAAATACAAATGTAATGAACAGATATAATTATTGTTATAATTAGGATGGGTTTTTTTTTTATGGTATCGTTTGAAATGTTATTTCGGTGGTGGAAAGCACCCTTTTATCTATTCTCCCGCGCTCGCAATCACTTTGTTCCTTGTTCCCTGAAACCCTACGGGAGGAACACACCACCCTCCGCACTCACCCTACGCTCCTATTGATTTCTCAGATTTAACCCACGAATCCACTCATTATTATTATTATTACGACTACTAGATCATTTCAAACGCATTTTAATTAATATTAAAATTATTACAATAAACTTAAAAATTGTAATAATTTCGATGATTTCTATTTTAAAACAAAATCTCATTTTTTATTAAGTTGAAAAAAAAAATGATTCACGTTAATAATGGGTTATTAGAAAATATTTGTTGTGTAAATAATGAATGGTTTCTAAAGGAATCGATAAAGAGTCTATCAAATACAAACAATTCGATTTATAAATTGAATTTCCCGCGTTTTGCTAAGTGTCATTGATTAATGCAATTAGTGCTTCGCGTGATTAGTAAACTAATAATAATGAGGTAATATTTAAAGTATTAATACATTTTCCATTGATAAATGTAAAAACTTATACGAATTGCGTTTGGGGACTTTTCGTTTTTCCACCCTAAATTTGAAAGTAATGGTGGCACTTGCGCGTTCGCAGTTCTTCCAGTGACCGTGGCCAGCCTGTAAACATCGGCGGTCTCTCTTTTCTAGCCAACTTCCTTTACATTACCATCAAAATGGTGAGTAGCGTAGATTTTTCTCTCTAAATCTTGATCCATCCGCGGGACAAATTTACGAATTCACGTGGAAATTACGTTCATCGACGCCGGAACGTCCTGCATTTCGTTTTCCCGTTTGTATTTTTCGTAAATTTCCGTCCCGTTCGCAATGGCAAGTGTTGCAGTGTTTTGGTTCGCAACGAGAGGTTATGTTTAGTTGTGTCAATATGTTTTTCTTTCTTGTCTGCAGGTGAACGTACCGAAGCAGAGGCGCACTTTCTGCAAGAAATGCAAGGTCCATAAGTTGCACAAAGTGACACAGTACAAGAAGTCCAAGGAACGTCACGCTTCCCAGGGCAGAAGGCGTTACGATCGTAAACAACAGGGCTTCGGTGGACAAACTAAGCCCATCTTCCGTAAGAAGGTAAGTCGTGCAACGTGTTCTCTCTCTTAATAAGACTCATCCGAGTGATCTTGTTTACAGGCTAAGACCACCAAGAAGATTGTCTTGCGTATGGAATGCTCTGAGTGCAAATACCGCAAGCAGATCCCATTGAAGAGGTGCAAGCACTTCGAACTTGGAGGTGACAAGAAACGCAAGGGACAAATGATCCAGTTCTAAATTAAATGTTAAGAAAAGACCACCTGTAAGTTTGTATTTAACAAAAAAATAAATACTTTGGTTGTATTTATTCTCGATTACTTTATTCTCATTATAAATATTTAGTCTGTCAAGCTCTTATCCCCCTCACTCTCTAATCCCGCAGTGAATCCTGGAATGATTTGATTTGGAGTGCTGCGAACACAAGAATCAGTTATTTGATTTACACGTGAAGCAGTGGAGTTCACTCACTCTAAGATGTTGGGATCAAAGCCTTCCGCTTTCATCTTCAATCTGACACCTTGCGGATCTACTCCGACTTTCACCATCTTAAAGTACTTCACAAACCGTGAATCCTTGCATGCAACAGGTCCTGCTTCCTCCACCTTAATAACTTCCTGCACATTATCCACCTCATCCTCGTTGTTAATTTCAGGTAAGTCTAATGTTTCAACAACCACCGCTGGTTTCTCTTCCACTTTGGCTTGCACTTCTGGTATCGAGTCGAGCTTGAAATTGTTTAGAATGCTCAAATGTGTTTCATTTCATTGTAGTAATCGTAATTAATTGGTGATCACTTACTTGTGCCTCCAATATGAGCAAGGAGGCTTCCACTTTCTGCAACTTGTACTCAAACTCGAGCAGACGAGATTCGCACGTCTCTGCGAAATCGTTCAAAAACGAGACCGTATTCATGACGAAATGGTTTAAGAACGCGTTCGTCCGTTTTTGGTTGATCGGCAAAATCTGATGGTGCACACGGCAATAACACAGAAAAACCGAAAGCGTTTCATCAATTAATAAATCAATTCACAAATAATAATAGAAATAGTATTACTAATAGACAAATATCCGAGCAGTCTGATTTATTGAGAATACTAAGAAACATACACTCAATCAATTTCAATACATAAATGTCAGTTGTTACATATCTATACACTTTTTCAAATAAGCAATAGTACATTAAAATTTATACAAAATTCATGATCAAGGTGGCTTTTGTGTTTCCAATTAGAATCAAAGCGTAGCCGCAGTGTGATTTTAGCAAGTAGCTTCAGTGAATATTCATTCTTTTTTCTCTTTTAAATCTTGTACTTACCGACTTGAAGTCGACGTTCGGATCGAATTGCGGTAATTCGTCCATCCCCATAACTCGGAGCTACTGAAAAGCATTAACAAAAGAACATCCTACTTGGCAAGTACACCCTGTAATAAACAAATGTATGGTGTATTTTGTTAATGGACGGAAACAGCTGATCGTTGCCACCATTGTGGATACAAATGCACCATCCATGGGAGGAGGTGTAATTTGAACTACTTTGCTGGTAGTTCTGATCGCTCATCCGAAACCGGATTTAAAATTACGAAACGCATATTTTTTTAAAATTGCATAAGAAACTACGCATATGTTAATAATAATGCTACGCAATTAGAAAGAGTTGTTGCAATCAGAAGATAATCATAAAATATATACCTGTTGACTTTAGAAAGTGAAATATTAAGCCACATTCCTCTAAATAATTCCATTTCAAATATTTTTGAGTTAAAAAATGTTGAAGTTAGAAAAATAATAGATAAAATGAATCTAAAAGATGCATATAAAAGTTGTATATTTGGGAAATATGACTGTGGTTTTATCCGTTTGGCTGTAATTCGTTCACAAAAATGAAATTATTGAAACTTAATACTCCAAAAATCAGTGTTTTCACATTTCTAGTGATTGACGTGGGACCAATTTAAGATTTCAGGACTCCTTAAATCAAGAGAAAAATGAAATAAAACAGACGATTTCGTTCATCGCTTTCATAACATTTATTCAATTAATCAAAATTGCAAATATTAACGATTATATATAAAAAAAAATTAACAGTTTTGTTTCTATTGCTTTTTGTTGATCGCAGTTGTCGTTGCGAATACACACAAGTTCTTCTTATGACAGTATGCTTTTATGTAAGCATTATAAAATACAATTAAACCCATTTCATATATATATAAATAATTAAACAAACAAACAGAAAAACAAACAATCTTTTTTTCGTAAAGTATAAAATATTCCGTTTTGTTGTTGTTGTTGTTGTGTATGTTTTAATAATCGAGAAAAGTGTTCAATCAATTTCAATCCTCTCCTCATATATATTTTTTTTTTTTGCAGATCACAGCATAATTGTTTCATTTGAGATAAAAAGTATATATATGTGCTACACAATATAATAGTGATTATATAATAATTATAGTAATAATAAAAGATATGGTAAAAGTAAAACGTAATATTGAGAAAATAAAAAGAAAGTAACAATATTTAAGCAGTTATTATTGTACACTTAAAAGTATGCTCATTTGTTGCAAATTCTCTCTTTGTAAAATAAATTAAATATGAAAAAAAAATATATATATATAACAAGTAAATGTTCGCACGCGCATTTTCGTATGTATAGGCGTGAAATTGTTCGGGTCCACACGAAATGAAATTGGGGGGGAGGGGGTGAAAACTTTTTGTTTGTTGTTGTTGTTGTTGTTTAATGTTAACCGCACATTTTGTCGTAGGTCGTTTGCGCGAGTCGCGTCAGGCTGTCGGTCATGTTGTCGACGCGCGGCATGTCGGAAAGTGAGAGGTTTTGTGTGAAGTTCTCGGAGAGGTTGTTCGTCCCCAGGTCGCCGAGCTCGCCCGAATTCAGGTTGATCTGCCTCAGCTCCATCTGCTGACTGTCCAGGTCCAGGAGGCTGCTCAGACCGCTCATGCTCATCCTCGTGCCAGCCTCCAGGTCGACGACGTTCGTCGGTTGCATCGGCGGCTGCATCGACGACGGGATGTTCCAGGAGTTCATCGAGGGAAGAACGCCCGACGCGGACGGCATCGACGATCCGCCCGCGATCGAGCCTATCGTCTGCGGAAGACCTCCGGGATTCAGGTTGTTGTTGGGTGGATAGTTGATGAACTGCTGCAGCTCAACCGGCGGCGGGGTCGGCCCAAGGTTCACGTGAACCGGCATACTGTACATCTGCTGCGGCGACATCGACGACGTCGGGTATATGGGACTCATCGCGCCGCCCGTGTAAATCGGACTCCTGTACGAAATCACGTCTGCAATGGAACAATACAACAGTCAGATTTCACGAATCCCACAGGTTGGTGTACTAGGTCCTAACAAAGATCCTAAGATCCTAACTAAATATTTCTTCTATACTTAAGACCAAAGTGTTATTATCAAATTATTTACTATAATTATTAACTCACTTAACAAGTTTTAATTTTTAGGAAATAATTTACTAATTTTGAACTTAAAAATTTCCATTTTATTTTTCAATTCCCACAATTAGTCATAATATTTGAGAGGCATTAGATCATGTAACAAATCTACAGCAATATTTACCCAGCGGTTCGACCTTGACGTCCGTCTGCATGTTCCTAATGTTGAACTGGATGGAGGCATCTCCTAACGCAACGAACAAAAGAAAAGAAACATAGAGTTAATCAATTTCGTAATTAGGTTGAGAAACAGCGGTGTTTTTAAGGATTAGCGACATAGATGATGTTAGACTTTATGAGATGGAGAAGCTTGCCAAAAGAACAGAAATAAGATGATTAATAACGTGATAAGCGAACCAAAATAGACACACACACACACACAAACGGTGAGAGGGGAAAAACCAATTATTCATATAATACGTACACAGTACATTGCCAATATCAAAAAAATAGTCAAATCATGCAGCGAAGACAAAAATAATATAAAACTACAAAATAATAATAATACACAATTTCAAAAACTCAAAGTACCTGATTTTATAATCCGTAGTTAGTGTAGACTAGATATTTATAGAGAGAAAACAAAAAAATTTTGTTGGGGGGTAGGTGAAAACGAAGTAGCCTTGCTAATCGGATTTTTGGTCAAATATATTTCAATTATTTTTCTGTTTCAATTCTCAATATAATAATAATAATAAATATGTTTAATAAAGCTTCGTATTGTAAAAAAAAACGTGACAAGAGTAAAACAAACTTCATAAATGTAAATAGTAATAATAGTAATAAATAGTAACATTCCGAGTGTTTCGACGGAGCCTCCAACTTGCGTAAAGTTGATTTCGATCAGGAAACAGTTGACAATTGATTAAAAACAAAATGATCGAAGCTTACTTGATTTGATCGAAATCAAGCTACGTTCGTGTTGGTCGATCCGTCTACCGCACAACCAACTAACTAACATTATTGCCCACTCATTCTCACAGATCACCGAAAACACGCCTCCTCTTCACCCCTCATCTACTAAACATCTAACGTAATAAACTACAGTTCCATATACAAAAAAAAAAAAGGAAAAACAACTGAAAATTCGTTGGAAACGCACACACAGTTTTCCTCGCCATCCGTTTCTTTCCCTTAAATTGACTAGACACAAAGAGAAAGACAAAGAACATAGAACAATCATCAACAAGAACATACGCATCGCATTTCCCAACCGGCTCACAACAACAACAACAATAACTAAAAAAAATGAATACTAATAATGACGTTTCTATCTGCGGCAGGTTGGGAAACGCCGATTGGTTAAAAAAAAATATAGTATGTGATGGAAGGAAGAGGATAAAAGAAGTTTAATGAACCCAGCACCAATGATAGAAAATGCGAATTATTTGATGTATGTATAATTTTTTTTTTTGTAATTTGCGACTTACTATTGTCATTGTCTTGTTCTGGCAATTGACGTATCAGTTTACCGTTTGGATCGGGTTCAAATTTTCTTTTACGCTTAATCCCTACAAAAAAAAAAGAAGAAAAATAAAAATATACATCATGAAAATTGGTGATAATAATCATAATAATGGTAAAAAAAAACACAACATTAACGAATCTAGAATGAAAAAAAAAAAACTGTTTCGGGGAAAATTCGATAAAATCATCTTCAATTAACATATTTGCAAAATGTGCTTGTTTTTAATTGATTTTGAAGTGATTTGTCGAACTTTCCCGGTATAAAATGGTGAATATTGGTTAAAGTTAGATGCAGCGCCATCTATCGTCTATCAATCAAGCAGTCAACCAATCAACAAGTTAAAATCAACAACAACCAACTTCCGCGCTCTAAAAATAAAAATCGTAAAAAATTGTATGTAGAAAATTGCAAACGGAAATTCTAAATTTCAGTATTTCCGTTAATATTTATAATATTGTAAGCGTGCGGTGTTTTTTCCGTATCAAAAAATGTACAAAAAGAAAACTTGTATAAAATCCGTTTAAGGCACTCGAAATTTAGGTATTCGTTTTCCAATATATATAAATTATTATTTTTGTATCTCGATTTTTGTCCGCTTCGTCTTTTATTCGGAATACAGTCAATCGGAAGATATCCACTGTATTTCGTTTGTTTTGTTTATTTTTGTGTGTTTTGTTTCAGATCCTTTAAGTGATTGGTCTCTTCAGGTTTTGTTTTGGGCGAGTCGCATCAGGACTTCGGCGTCCGTCAAGATTTTGCCGCCTTCAACGGGAGCGTAATAAGCGGACATCTCGTCGAACTCGCTTTGCGTCGCGTGCGGAGCCATCGCCATGTAAAGGGCGTAGTTCTCCGCTTCGGTGAGTTCCAAGTTCATGTTAATTTCGTCTTCGTTATCTGGTAGATCGTTCGGAGCAAAGTTCAAATTGTTGTTGATCGACGTGGTTTTGCTGAGGTCGTTGAGCTGCTGATCGTGCGGAGGTTCCTGCTGGCCTACGACGGTCAGATCGGGAAGGCTGTCTTTGAGTGGAATCCGGACGCTGTTCGCGGATCGATTGCTGGGCGTCCTGTTCAGCGGAGTCACCTGGAGCGAATTCACGCTCGAGAATGGGCTTCTTCCCTTCGCCATCGGTTCGATGCTGGAGCAGCGAGTGCTCGCGTTGCTTCGCTCCTTCTTTCCGAACAACTTCGAGAAGAAGCCGCGTTTCTTTGGGTTCGGCAACGTGGAGCACGGTGTCGGAGGTAACCGTTTCGAGGGCGCCAACACCGGCTTCAGCGAGTTGCAACTGTGGGAGCGCGTCATCGGGGCTGTCACGTATTTGGGGTCGACGGGATCGCAAATGTCCGTTTCGATGACCTTCTTGGCGCGTTTCGGTGGAAGCGGCGGCAACTTGTCTACTTCGACGACGTCGCGTTTTACGCCCAAATCTATGACCGGACTCGCAGGATTCACGACTATATCCTCATACCTATCCGTTCCGTCGCCCTCGATATCGATCTCCACCATCTGCATGGGGTTCTTGAACGCCATCTGCAGACTGCTGTACGTCTTGGAATCATCGAACGATTCGGCCACGACTTCTGTATCCATTGCCTGCACGTTGTTCAAATCGAACGCTTCCACCAGTTTCTTGTTCTCCGTGTAAATCTCATCCACCTCTTGCACGATCTCCTGCTGCGGTGCCAAAGGCACCTCGTTGTTGTTACTCTCGATTACCATCGCTGGTTTATGTTTCTTGATCTCCCCGTACGCCGGCATCTCCACCTCCATTCGCTCCTTAACTTCATTAACGATTGGTTCCGGTTCCGCGGTCACAACTATAGGTTGTGCTGGTATTGTTGGTGCTGCTGCTGTTGTAGCAGCAGCGGGAACGAGAAGACTGTTGAAGAGGGCGTAATTCGCCTTCTTCCGACGCGCTGACCAAAATGAAGGCCTACCTGAGTCCAAGGGCAGCAATTCAAAGGGCAGCGGCTCACTGATGGCTCCATCGGAGGGTCGCCGCAGTTGGATGTTAACCTTGACCGGTTCGGTGATGTCGAGCGTCCTGTACCTGGGCGTCTTGAACCAGATGGCCGTTTGCTTGTGAACTTGCGACGGTTGGAAATCACCCAAACCCTCCCACACGACCAAACCGTCCTTCTCCTCGTAGAATCTGATCTGAATGTCCTCTTTGCTCACCTAAACACAATACAGTTTTTAAAATACAGTGCAAAACGATTCGAATCCAATTCACGCGTTTACCTTCTCGCAGAGGACGATAATGTCTTTACGACCACCGTCCACCGAGCTCACGCAATCAGAGAGTTTGACAATGGTCAGATCGGTCATCGACTTCTTATCGTAGATGGGATCGCTGACGACCGGTTGAAGAGGTACGGTGAACTTTCCAGGTTTGTCGCCTTCGGTGAACACTTGAAAGCATAGACGTACCGAGTTGAGATCTATGGACGTTGGTTGGCTGCGATGCGTGTAACCGGCTGTGAACAACAAACGCAAGAACAATTCGGTTAGACGATGGTGGCTCTACTTCGAACAGGTGACGTCGTTTCTTATACTTTTGAACGGATCAACGCGGATCTCTTCCCTCACCCTCAAATGAGCCTCGATGTCCTTCTTCTTCACGCACTGAATGCCCAAATTCGAGAAGGATATCGACATTGAGTCGGGCGAGATCTCCATAGTACAGACGCCCCTCTTGCAGCCGTCCCTGCCGACCAAATTGTGCGGATGCGGCCTACAAAACAAAAACAATTATGTTCACTATTTGAGCCGTTTATTTTGAAAGTGGCTTAAGTCCATTTTCATCTTTTATCAAGTTGGCACTTGTTACATTTATAATTTATGCTGAACTGTCAAAAAAATAAATCGGTATTGAAATATACTGAAAATCCTAATTTTGAAAGTGACCTAAGTCCACTTTTTATTGACGATGTCAAGAAGTGGATATTAAATGAATATTAAATTGAAATTTAAAAAATAATATTTAATTTAAAGAAATTATTAAACCCATGGGGAAAGGATAAAATAACAAGATTTCTTGATTCTGAAAGTGAAGAGGAATCAAACTCGTACAACAGATTTAAAAAAAGAAGGAGAATTTTAGAAGTTCATTCTTCGACAGAGGAAGAGGAAGTAATTGAGAATGAGAATTTACAAATATTCCTGCCAAAGTTTTTCAAAATGAAAATTGTCAATGCCGAAAAGACTGCTTGAAAAATTTAAATGAAACAGAAAGAAAACGTATGTTCGAAATGTTTTGGAACTTAGGAGACTTTAATAAGCAAAATATGTTGCTATACGAAGTGTTGTAAAAAGAAGACGTCAGAGAAACGGAAAAGGTTCATGTAGAAATGAGAGTTTTACGTATTGGTTAAATTCTAAAAACAGGCAAACGAAGTTGCTGTTTGTAAAAAAATCTTTTTAGGTACTTTTCAAATAAGCGAAGGACGATTTTTACCTGATGACAGAGATTTTGGCGTTATATAAATGTCGTTAAAAAGAAATCAGTTATTGTATGTGCCACAAGATTGTTATAATATAATTAAAAAAATGTAGAAAAGGTAATACTTTCATACTAAATGAAATGAAACAAGAGGATTTTATATCAACAAGACTCTTGGAAGAAGCAGTTTACAAAATACCGACGGAGAAAAAATAAACTGGCTTCAAATATGCTGGATGCGATTTTTAAGAAATGAACCATATAAAATTTTATACAAAACAACCATGGATGAGAACGCAGAAATTAAAAATCTTGATTTATTGCCACGTCGGGGCAGACCTAAAAAATTTGGGAATATTGTATTTGCCATCGTTATATAAAAGTATGAGAAGCATCACATCACTAAAAAAAAACCTTAAGTTTTTCATATTAAAGATAAATGGACTTAAGTCACTTTCAAAATGAACTTATAGGTAATTTATCATAGGTAACATTTATGAATATTCTCAATTTGTTATATGATGTAATTATGACTGATCAACAAAAAAACAAAATCTGATAGAAGCCAGACTTTTTTCAGACAATTTGTTTGTTTATCCGTCGTTCAATACGAGGGGACTTGAGCGTGCGAACATATGTCCGTTTTGCGAGTTTTATCCTACATAGATAAGATAGGAATCGTGATGCAATCAAGGGAATTCTGGAAATCAATGTAAAAAAGTTTTTTTTTTTCGGTTTTCCATTACCTGTGGGGATGGTCTTTGGTGACGCAGCTGACGACGACGACGGCCTTGCCCTTGTATCCATCGATCTGGATGGTAGGGAAGGTCTTGTTTTCGGCTGTACTGTTGACACCGGGAATGGACCCGGCTGAACGACCCTCGCATTCGTACCTGAAGCGAAGGGCCTTAGATGCGGGCTGCTCGATGATGCGCACCGTCGCCTGACGGCGGATCTGAGCTGGATCTATCGGACTGTTGTTGAACATCGTTCCTGTTCCTGCGGAACCGTTGCTCCTCGTAACAGAAGAAGACGTCGTCTGAGGAGGTGAAGACGACGACGACGACGACAGACAAGTCGCCTGCTTGAAATCCGGATCGGTTTCTATCACCTCAACTGCATAACAGTAATCAAAAGATTTAGAACAATTAGTGCCTATTTTTATTACTATTTTTATTTTTTTCATCAATGAACATTCTCTAGTCGCTCGCGAATCGTTCCGAAATAAAAAATGTAACGCCCGCATTCAATTGGAACAGATCCACGAGCGCCCACGGCATTCTTCGCACCAATTTTTTTTTGTTTTTGGCAAGAATAAAGGTGAAGTAGAGCAAAGTTAGAGGGAGCGAGAGAGAGAGAATGATTATTATTACAAATACTATTTGGATTATACTTACTGACATCACTTATATTTATAGACTCTTCGATTGGCCTCTGCTGCAGTTGCCTCGCTGGACCTGCCGAAGAAGAAAACGAAAAAACGTTTGTTTAAATCGAATCGATGCAAAAATTGTACAAAACAAACAAATTGTACAAAACAAACAAAAACAAATCAAAAAGGCATTACAAATAATATACACCAATCAAACAACTACTACTTATGTATTCACAAAACAAAACTAATTGCAGCAATTGTGTTCAAATCTACTTTAAATACAACATACAAGACGATATTACTAACAGCGCCACTTTGAAACGCGCGGGACGCGTCACAACTAAATTTGACAGTTGTTTGACAGCTCTAGTTGTTTTCATAATAAAATAGCATTACATCACATTTTAAAATAGTAAAATCTAGTTTAATTTGAAACATTAAGAATATATAATCGGCGTGTGCTTCTTTAAAATAAACAACTCCATTTGACACAAATCAATTCATTCAAAATTACACAATATTTATCTGTCAAAACATAGATGTCAAAGTGAATAACGCTCATTTTCAATTTGACAGTTGTTTGACAGTTCTAGTTGTTTTCATAATAAAATAGCATGAATTAATTCAAAATTACATCATATTCTAAAATAGTCAAATCTAGTTTAATTTGAAACATTAAGAAGATATAATCGACGTGTGCTTCTTTAAAACAAACAACTCCATTTGACACAAATCAATTCATTCAAAATTACACAATATTTATCTGTCAAAACATAGATGTCAAAGTGAATAACGCTCATTTTCAATTTGACAGTTGTTTGACAGTTCTAGTTGTTTTCATAATAAAATAGCATGAATTCATTCAAAATTACATCATATTTTGAAATAGTCAAATCTTGTTTAATTTGAAACATTAAGAAGATATAATCGACGTGTGCTTCTTTACAACAAACGTTACGTGACACAAATCAATTCATTGAAAATTACACAATATTTATCTGTCAAAACATAGATGTCAAAGTTATTTTCAAGCGCGCACTCTCTAATTTGACATAAGTTACTGAAACACTTTGCTTTCGAATTGACCGAATCCAGAAACATCAAAAAAAATTTCGTCAAGTTTCAAATGTGAACACAACAAGTAATTTCACTATATTTGCAATTACAGCGAATTCAACTTGCTCTAAGCTCTATTTTAAAATTAATCTTCGTTGCAGCAATCCATTCGTAATAGCATAGCATTTATTCTAAATTGACCGAGTCCGAAGTCCTTCCATACGCATAAGCATCACAAGCCAAATAGCGCCACTTTAGACGAGACGGGTCGCGTTTCAACTAAATATTGCGACAGTTGGTAATAGACTCACAACGTATTATTATGACACGTTATGACACTTTGCAGTTGCACGGCCTTTTGCGAATCTATTTTCCGGTTTCGCGGAGCACATCTATTTTTAAACTATTTTCAATATCTTTGTGTTTCGGGTTATTCGACCTTCGAAAAGATTGAAACATTAGAGAAGTCCTAAATACACATTGAAACACAACCTTCAAATTTATATACGACATTTTGCAAATTGGAGATTGAAGTTGTTTGTACAGTTATCTTTTTGTTTTTGTTTTATTCGGTAAAGTTGGTGAACATGTTTGTCATGAGTAGAGGCGATGGAGCATGAATGACGTGGTTAGATTGATACTGATTCATCATTTATTGTGCAAATATTTACATTTTTCATTATTAATTAATATGTACAGTAAATTTTCACTTTCACATTTCATATACACAAAAAAAAACAAACTAACATCTCTTTCTAAAGATCAGATTTTAGAAATTTCTTCAAACTTTTACTTCTTTTTCTAAGCTCAATTTTCTTTCAAAACAAATAGAGGAGTGATGTTACGTGTGACATTACATTAACAGATTCGAATCCAATTGGAATCTTACCAACAAATGTGAGTCACGTCTTAAAAAACACCAATTAATGGGCAATAATACAGACAAAAACATGATTTTCTCTTAAAAAAAAGATCAATTTTTGTGACTTGTCAAGTGTTTAACTGTAATTTCAAGTTGATAATTGTAAAAAGACAAATTTACAAAATTGATGTTTTCGTTATTTAAAGAAAGATCAATGACCTGAGAAGTAATTAAAGAAATTGATTTGTTGTTTAAGTATTTAAACTATAATTAACTTACAGTCAATAATTTTTGTGGAATTTCAATTCTATTCTGTTCAAATACCTTGAGTTGCTTAATCGTTTCCAGATTGGCGACCAGAATGTGTATCAAATTCTTAAGATTATCGAGTAGACCAAGTAAAAAAAAAAAAAACGACGGAAACGTCAGAAACGAACGAAACAATTGAAATTGTTGGCGGAGGTATTTCGGTTGAGCGCGAAATTGTACGTTAAGTTTGCGCTTGAGGAAGGCAGGAAACGGGGAATCAGATTAGACTGCATGCTAATTCCTTTTGATAAAATTCCTGCTTGGCGAGTGAACCGAGTGTGAGTGAAGTAATCATTTCCGACGAGCGCAGCTTTTGTTTTATTGTTGCTGTGACAACCATAATCTCAGTAAACAGTATTGACAGTGTTAATTTAGGTTAATTTGACATATCTGAAATATGATATGTGTCAAATAGTACAGTTTTTGACAACTTTAGATTTCTAATTATTCACAAAATAGGCAAATTCAAGTTTTTGTAATCTAATCAAAATGTAATAATTTGATTTTGGTGGATTTCTTGAAAAGTACAGAACTTTTATTATTCGTAAAATAACCAAATTATGAAATATTTCCATGAAGTTTTTTAGATTTTGGACAAGACACGTTAATCATAGGAGGCCAAATTTTAAGTATTTTCAACATTGAACAATTAAAAATCAAATAACAGAAATTGATATAAGTTAAAAAAATGCAACTAGATATATAAAACTGTATGTTTACATTGAAATATTTTCAAGATTTTATAAATAATTAGATTTTGTATCTGATCTCTAGATTTTTCTTGAGTTTTTTAACGAATTTGTAAACTAAACTATTAGATTTTAGAAATAATAAGTATATAAAAATGTGGATGTTTAATTGAATGAATGATGAAGGAAATTGAAACGTTTCAACTCTTGATGACTATATAGAAGAAACACTGAATATGTACATTTACCATTATAATCGAATGCGGTTTTCGCGCAAATCGCGGACAAATTGTTGTTGAATGTTTCTTGCACGTGATTTGTGGTCTTTAAAAGGCGAGTTGTTGTTTTTTTTTTGCTTCGATGCCAAAATGAGCGAATGGAAAGGAGAGAACAAAAAATAAAGAAAGAACGTGTTCTTTGTTGCTAGTTTAGAGTTTAAGTTAGTTAGTGATAGAGACGGAGGAAGGAAAGGACGAACGGACGGATGGTAGTAGTAATTGCCGACAACTCTCGTAACCTTGTCAGAGACTTTTGTTCCATTGTATACGTACATACCGACGAGAACTGCGACGTTTCCTTTCTTTACCAAAATCCAAAGCGAAGCACTGCAATCCACCCAAAAATACACAACTCTAACTAAGTAAGAAGTACTCGACTGAAAGTCGAAAAAAGGGAAAATGCAAATCTAGTGTGTGTTTGTGTGCACTTAATCGGTAATTATCTTGAAGCTTTCCACGACTACAGGCAGCAATTGGAAAATAATGCGAAATGGAAATTGCATAACGAAGAAACGAGCGCATGAATGTATCATATATATATTTGTGTGTGTGTTTGAGAGAGAGAGAAAGAGTGTTTTAGGAGCGGGTTAAAAATAGCTTAAAAGACCCGAAGATTTTCGAACCACAACAGATCCCCGAAACACACACACACACACATATACACGCACTAAAACATTCACACTGAGTGAGACCGAGTTGTAAATATTCTGAATCGCGTGCGGCCATTTTTAAAAATACTCCTTTACTCATAACAACCTCATCTCATCCTTCCAAAAAGCTTCCACCTCGTTTGGTATCAGATTACCGAACGAACGAACTACATTCCTTACATTAAAGAAATTAGTCGAATTCGGAGTTGGGAACAACTTTAAAAAAATATTAAAGACCCAATTTTCGCGTTGCAAGAAAATTGGCCGTTGTGTGTGCATGTCGAGAAATTCGCGTTTTTTTTTTTGGCAGAACGTCCGGGCCAATTTCTGCCATTGTGCCACATTTCCTAGAAACTTTGCTAAAGATGATCCAACATCCATTTTGTTCAACGTCTAGGCAATAATACAAATGATTCTTTGTTGCCATTAGTTATTTACATCATCCGTTTTGTGGAATAACAAGATTTCAGCAACATTTTTGTTTAATTGCCATAGTTACATACAGTTATGACAATACAGATTTATTGGTTAGAAAAACGTCACAGCAAATACATCTATCTTGTTTGTAAATGAAAATCTAGGCAACATTTTGTTTTATACAGTAATGCAATTGTTTCTTTGTTGCCATTAGTTATTTGCATCATCCAACAAGATTTCAGCAACATTTTTGTTTAAAGTAATATTCTGTTTAGTTGCCATAGTAATTTATGACAATACGGATTTATTGGTTAGAAAAATGAAGACGTCATACATGTATTTTATTTGTAAATCAAAATCTAGGCAACATTTAGTTTGAAACAATAATACAAATATTTCTTTGTTGTCATTACTTATTAGCATCATTCATCTTGTGGAACAAGATTTGAGCATTTGTTGCCATTGCATCATCCATTTTCTGGAACATCAAGATTTCAGTAATATTTTTGTTTGAAGTAATATTCTGTTTGGTTGCCATAGTTACATACAATTATGACAATACAGATTTGTTGGTTAGAAAAACGTCACAGCAAATAGATCTATCTTATTTGTAAATGAAAATCTAAGCAACATTTTGTTTTATGCAGTAATAGAATTGTTTCTCGGTTGCCATTAGTTATTTGCGTCATCCAACAAGATTTCAGCAAAATTGTGTTTAAAGTAATATTCTGTTTAGTTGCCATAGTTACATAATTTATGACAATACGGATTTATTGGTTAGAAAAATGAAGACGTCAGAGAAAATATATCTATTTTATTCGTAAATCAAAATCTAGGCAACATTTAGTTTGAAACAATAATACGAATATTTCTTTGTTGTCATTACTTATTAGCATCATTCATCTTGTGGAACAAGATTTGAGCATTTGTTGCCATTGCATCATCCATTTTGTGGAATATCAAGATGTCAGCAACATTTTTAGTTTTAGTGAAGTAATATTCTGTTCGGTTGCCATAGTTACATACATTTATGACAGTACAGATTTATTGGTTAGACAAACGAAAACGTCACAGAAAATAGAGATTTTGTCAAATCAAAATTTAGACAAAACATTACGTTTGAAGCAACAATACAATTGTTTCTTTGTAAAAAAATTAATGTTTGAAAAACTAAATATTATTATGTGGAACAACACAATTTGAGCAACATTCTGTTTAAATTGATTGTTTCTTTGTTGCCATAGCTGCATGACAGATTTATCGGTTAGGGAATGAAAACGTCAGAATATTTATCTATTTTCTTTAAAGATCACAACTTGAGCAACAGTTTGTATGTAATAATAATAACAATGATTATTTCTCTGTTACCATAGTTACTTATATTTAAGTCAAATAAAGAACAGAAACTTCAAATCGAATTTGAGCAACTTTATGTTTCTGAACAAACATCTACAAACAACTGTTTCTCAGTTACCATAGTTACAAGGTGTTAAGATGATTATTTTTTGGTTTTGACAGATTTATATAAAAAAAAATTGAGCGAATATTATTTATTTGTTGCATGTGTACCAACTTAAATGGAGGTAATTGCATGCTTGTAACCTTTAAAATTGATAATTTCGACAAGTAAAAAATTTCGAATAAAAAAAAACGAAACAAATAAATAACATTTTACTAGAGAACAACTTCTAAGATCAAATTCTGCGAAACAAAATCACGTCATCTTTTGTTTTTATTGCAAGAAAATAAATGAACGAGGAAACAAGAGTGTTGAAATCGTCGAAAAGAGAAAAAAAAATCGATTATAGAGTCGCATTCGGATCGAAGATATCGAGAATTAAAAAAACAAACAAAAAAAAATTAAAGCAAATCAGGTTCTTTGAAACAAATTAATCATTAGCAGGAATTCAACTTCATTTTTTTTTTCTGAACAAAGTATATAATTAAACAATCGATAATCGATAAACACTTAAGTTTCTTTTGTTTCGAATTAATTTTCGTTAATGATGCGAAACAAAGTTTTAAATTATTAATAAATATTGAATGAAGGATTTTCTCATTAAAAAAAAATTGATATACAATAGTTAAGCAACTTGATTAGGTGATATTGAATAGACAAGATTTGCAAGTAAAGAAAGTTATGTTTCATTCAAAAGTTATAACTATGATATTTTTTTCTACATATTTACGTCAATATATTCAATAATTTTGTAGTTTCTTGCATATTTGTTATTAAATACAATAATTCCATTAATTACAATAATTTTCACGATTTTTGTTTCATCAATCTTTAAAATAAGAGACAAAAATTGTGCAAAATGTTACAATTTTTCAAAGTTTTGCAATAGAAATCATGGCAAAATCGATGTAACTGGTGAATTTCGAACGTTGAATAAAAAAAAACAAAAACAAACACACATCGTGACTCAAATCAAATATCGGTCGTTTGATAAAGCTTCGTGCATTTTCGAAGTGCAGGAAAAAAGATAAACGACGCTCGTTGCTACTAGAAACGTAACGTAACGTAACGAAACAAAACAACAATAATTTAAACAAAATATAAATAACAACAACGAGAATCGAGGAATCAGTGACAAAAAAAAAACAACAACAAGAAACAAACGAGAAACAAAGTAATAACGAAAGTCAATTGGAAACGGCTAACAGCTCGGATTGCGTCGCGCCGTTCCTTTTTTTATCATCGAAACTACTGCGAGTACACGAAGTGGATGGCCTTGAGGGCTCTCTCCAACCATCATCGCACATGTACGTAACCGGCGGATACAACAACAACAAAAAATATATATAATATAATATATAATAGAAACAAAACAAAAAAAAATGATCGAAGCAACAAATTTTAATTTTTGTTTTTTTTTGCAATTTTGATCCAAGTCTGTTTCACAGCTACCAGCGCTGTTCAAGATGATGGCGGAGAACAAAATAAAATAAGTGTGCTGTGCTGCCGAGTTAAATTTAGATTGGTCGAGCTGCGTAGCGGCATCACCACGAAACGAAACCCGAAGACTCGCAATTAGTTCAATGTGGAAGCAACTAGATTAACCAAAGTTAATTATATATTTTGCAAATACATCAAATGAAACAAAACAACAAGAAAAAAAAACAATAATAACAAAAACGAAACGCATGCAAAACGAGCGAGAAACCAACAAAACTAAAAATTTGTTACCAAAAAAAAACAAAAAAGACAAAACCAGAAAGAAAGTAACTATATATATATATATATAAATATAAAAAAAAGTCTTATTTTCTACACACCTAAACTGTGTTCGTCCATGACGGAAACGAAATCGCTCTTTTTAAAAGTCTCTTTATTTATTGCTCTAACGTCGTGCACAGATTATTGCGATCGCGCGTCGCTTATATTTTGTTTTAATACGCAACCTTCGGGACGGAGATAGAAAAAAAAACAAAAAAAGAACAAATGTACATAAGAGAATGCGATGATTAGAATTTCGTTGGTAGGCTTTGGTCATTACCAAACAAAAGATAAGATTAGATGATTTAGTGATTGCGTTTGTTGTTAATTCATGGATGAGTTGATTGGATTCGATTATTTTTCTGTGTTAGTGATGATGATTTAGCAGACTCACCTCGATTAGCATTATTTTTGTAATATTTACTTTTTGTTTGTTTGCATTTATTATTATTTCTATTTATTTATAATATCTCTCTCTTTTTGTAATTTTTGTGTCTTGTTGCAGTTGAAGTTATTAAATTTATATGTGAAGTGTGGAAGAAACTGAAGGTCGCGTGCGGCACACAACAGCAATAATAATGATAATAATATTTCGTTATTGTTAATCAACAATGAAGGCGGTGGTAACACAGTCGAGCGCGCACTCTGTGTATCGGCACTAACTAACAAACTAAAACAACATGATCATCATCATCAACAACATCTCATCTCATCTCGTGTCCTCTCATGCAGTTGTGTAGCTTCTGTTGTTGTTGTTGTTACTCGCGCACCACTCGAAGATTGTTTGTTTTTGTGCACGTTTTTTTGATGAAGAGAGCAGCAGCAGGATACGATTGCACTTTGTGATGTTTGCTTCGACTTCTTCTACTTCTTCGGCCGCGGTCCGCGTCTGCTCGGATGGAGGCGTTCGTGGCAAATGAAGTTCGCGCGACGTGCGGTATTTTAAGAAGTGATGACCGCATCGCGACTTCGGTTCTGGGAAGCGGGGACCGGAGCCACGCGCACCCGCAGATCGAATATCACGTGCCCATCGACGTCGACCCCACCACCACCACCACCTGCAGAACGTCATCATCATCATCATCATCATCACCAAGATCATCATCATCATCAACGCAGCATCATAGGCTTAATCATCATCACAGTATCGAGTTATCAAATCACCTCGTGCTGCGCGCATTTCCCCCAAAAAAAAACAAAAGCTAAAGTTGAAATTACAAAGATTTGAAATTTTGAAACGAATAATTCTAAATCGCGTGCGCACTTCGCGCGCTTCGGTTTTTCACGAAGACGACTTTCACTTCGCGGACGTCATACGTTTTACCTGTTTACGTACATCGTCAACCCCGATTTTATGTAATTGCAATTGCAAACGCATTCCTTCCGAGCGGTATCTACGCAAGTGCTCTCCAAAAGCGAGCGCTCTATACGCTGAAAACAAAAAAAATATATACAAACTACACAAAAATTGAAACCTCATTATCGAAAGTGTTCTATTTCTCAAATAGGATGCAAGCAATGATATATTAATTACGTAACTATTTACTTTTATATTTCTACGAATATTGAGCAATATTAACATGTAAACTTAATAGAATTGAGTGATACAGTTTTCTTCGAGTTTGCTTGTAATTTGCATTAACGCTCAAAAAAACAGGATATTCACATTTCAGTGAGTTTCTTGAAAACTACAATAGATAGAATGGATTGAAAAGATGCATTTGAAAGCTGAATCGTTGGGGAATATAACGAGATGCATATGAAAGCTGAATCTTTGGGGTATGCAGCGAGTATTCATATATTGTTGTGGTTTCATCCGTTTGTCTGTAATTGGCGTTTAAAATTGTAAAAATGTTAAAAAAAGCAGTGTTTTCACATTTCATTGATTTTTTCGAAAACTATAATACATAGAATTAATCCAAAAGCTGCATATGAAAGCTGAATGTTTGAGAAATCTAGCAAGTATCGATATATTACTGTGGTTTTAGCCGTTTTGCTGTAATTCGTGTTCAAAGTTAAAAAAAAATGCTCGAAAAAGTAGTGTT
>NW_017099888.1:0-11670 GCF_001412225.1 Nicrophorus vespilloides | reverse complement strand
AATGTAAAAACACTGCTTTTTCGAGCTTTTTTTAAATTTTGAACACGAATTACAGCCAAACGGCTAAAACCACAGTAATATATCAATACTTGCTAGATTCACCAAACATTCAGCTTTCATATGCATACTTTGGATCAATTTTACATTTTATAGTTTCCGAGAAAATCAATAAAATGTGAAAACATAAACTTAATTTTTTATTTTTTCAACTTTAAACACGAATTACAGCCAAACCGATGAAACCACAACAATATGTGAATACTCCCTATATTCCTCAAACATCCAGCTTTCATATGCATCCTTTGGATCTATCCTATCTATTATAGTTTCTAAGATAATCAATAAAATGTATTTGAAAAATTTATCGTAAATTTCAAATTTTCAAGAAATACCGTAAATTTCAAATATACAAAAATTACATCATAGGTGGCATTCCCCTCATAGGTGTTACTTATTTCAGCAGTTGTCAAACATCTGACAGGTATTACAAATGTCAGTAATAAACATTACATATACATATATGAAAACATTTAATTTTTTATTTTTTCAACTTTAAACCGCGAATTACAGCCAAACCGATGAAACCACAACAATATATGAATACTCCCTATATTCCTCAAACATCCAGCTTTCATATGCATCCTTTGGATCTATCCTATCTATTATAGTTTCGCAGATAATCAATAAAATCTATTTGAAAAATTGTCGTAAATTTCAAATTTTCAGGAAATACCGTAAATTTCAATTATCTAAAATTCACTGTAAAGTTCAAATATTCAAAAATTACCGTAAATTTCAATTTTTTGCATAATTGTGGCATTATTGTTTTTCTTGTTAAATGTTAATGATTTAAATGTTAAATTTAAATAAATGATAATTTGTAATAAAATGTTGCAAATTTCATATACTTTTCATAATTAACTGTTTTTTTTTTTCTAAATCATACATTCCAGTGAAAAAAAAGAGAACACTTGTCACAATGCTATTTTTTTTGTATCTAAGTAGGCCTTGTATAATAAATCTGACTTCTGTCATCCGTTCAAACAAACGTCAAATTGTGTAGTTGAAGATGAACGCGTTTGCGAAGAGTTTGTGAGTTGCGTTGAAATCGATCAAGTTAAATTGGATGTGAGCCAAAGATGAACCGTGAGGTCAAAAGCATTGTCCTAAATCGGAGAGAGACGGTGGGAAGGAATTCGTCGTCGGACGATGAATCCCTTCGCACGTACCACGCAGAAAGGACGTAATCATCTATTTCCGTGATTGCCGAGAGATGGTGTTGAGAGCGCAGGTAAATTACGCGGTAATTTCGAATTTTCGCGAAGACGTTGCGTTTGTGTTTTTTTTTTTTGAGGTCGTCGTCCTCGGAATCATCACAATTGCGCAACAACGCACGTCGCCGCCGCCGCCTCCTATTTATATATTTTTTTTTGTTATTATTATTATTATTTCCATACGCACATCACCATTCAATTAATGCATCTTATCTCACCTGAGACTCACCTTGAATTATTATATTTTTCCTTCCCATTCGCGAAATGGAAATCGCAACGTTCGTGTCGCAACAAATCGTCGTCGTCGTCAAACCTCGACCGATCCAATTCTGCAGAAAATTGTAGTATTTCATTTCAATGAGGAATTCCGCAAAAAAGAGAAAAAAACAACAACAAACAAACAACGTCGCTTGTTTACTCTCCCTTCGTCCGTACTTTTCCACTTCTGTATTTATTATGCAACTCGATTGCCGCACAATTAGTGCGCCGCGCTTTAATTAACTTCATAATTGTCTTGTTCTGTTGATTTATTTACATTTTATTTTTTTTCATGCAATATTTATTTGCAGATCGTCACCGGTCGAGGCGCGAAGGATCTCTTCATTATGGTGATAAAGCACGGCCCCAATTTGGATTTAACCACCAAGAAGAAAGTCGGTGAGTATTCAAATTTATCTATTAACAACTACAACAAAAATTAAGGAATTTTTTCTCTAAATCTTTTGAAACGTCAATAGATGACATTCATCTCATCATTTTTTTCAGCAGATGTCAAACATCTGACAGTTATTACAAATGTACGTCAATTTGACGTTTATCTGAAAGTTTCAAAACTTTTCAAGGTTTTTTTCAGCAAATCCAGCACGTTTCTAAATCGAATTCAGGTGAGGCGCGCTCACGTGAACGACGTGCTACGATTTATAAAACGCTCGCTTGATCCCTCTGGCTAATCCACTTTTGGCGTTGTCGGATTGCGATGCGCTTTTGTTTGCATTCCCATTTGCGGGACGCATATCCTTCGACTGCTGCAAAGTGCAGAAGTCGAGTGCGCGCGAAGAATACGACATTCATCATCATCACTGTCCTCTGGATATAATTGCCCATCATAATACGCCCGAAACGAGAGATAAACCGTCTATAAACACGCGACGAACGTACCTCCTCCTCCTCTCCTCCACCGAATACCAATTAACATCTTCGGTTTCCTAACATCTCCGGCTGTTAATAGAATTAATTGTCTTCATCTGTAGCCACATGCATACGCGATTAATTGTTTAACAGAAAAAGAACTGTTTGACAGATGTCACATTTACTCTATCCTTATCTGACAACTATAATTTGTTTTTGTAGATGACATCTATCATAGGTGACATTCCTCTCATAGGTGTTACTTATTTCAGCAGTTGTCAAACATCTGACAGGTATTACAAATGTCAGTAATAAACATAATTATGATTACATGACAAACATGTCTGAATATGTTCTTTTCCTCAATATTTTAGCATACCGTTGACATTTATATGAGAAAACATTACCCATAACTCTTTTTCTCTTCCTTTTAATCTAGGAATATATTTTAAAACATGTATGCAATTAAATGTGAAACAACTTTCCCATTAAGTTTGTTCTTTGCTTGACTAATTTAAACGAACAAAAAAAAAACTGGTGGCTTTAATTATATGAATATTTCTTGTAAAATCAGATTTTTGTTTTTGTTTGTTTATTTAATATTAAATGCAAATTAATTATTGTATAGTTATGTGAACGCGGTTGCATTTCCCAAAAACGATTCCAATACGTTCTAATCAATGATAGATGTCAGTCAGGTCAAAATAGTAGTGAGACCATGTACTTAATAGTTCCTATCCTCTCTCTCTCTCTACTTCTTCTTCTTCGCTGTTACGCAAACTGTAAAAACCGTGCCAATTCTCCCCCGAAGAGCTCTTGATCACAATGAGTTCAAGTTCGCAATGTGCAAATCCGTGACGACTCGCGCGTCCTCCGCAGTTTTTCACATACACATACACGCGACTTTCGCTTTCTTCCGAATTCTGAATGCATTTTTTTGCTTTTAATTTTCAGGTCCGCCGACGTTGCTGTTAAAAGGGCTGATCTACGCCTGCTTCGGGGTGATCCTGTTGATCTGGACGCCGTTCACGTTGATCCTAGATGAAAGAATCAGAATGCACACTAGTGAGTTACAGTTTTTCACGTTACGTTAGCATTCGTTTTAATTTGAACTTGCTACAGGTTTGCCTGCGTACATTTGGTGGAAGAGTCCACCGGAACTGTTGTATCTGAAAGCACACGTCTTCAATTACACTAATACGGAGGCATGGTTCGCCGGAATCGACGAGAAACTGAACGTGGTGGATTTAGGTCCCATAGTCTACATGTAAATAATACTGCTAACGTAATTATTCGTTTATTCATTTCAATTGTTTTCAGGGAGTACCTCAGACATACCAACGTCACGTTCAACGATAACAGCACCATCACCTACGTTGCCAACCACACGACCGAATACCTACCCGAACTCAACACCATCGACCTAGATGATTACATCACAGTTCCCAACTACCCTTTACTCGTAAGTAAATCAAACTTAATCGTTGCGCCATCTACAATCCATGCACGAACTAAACAAAAAAAATTTCAATTTCCTTTTCAGAGTATACTTTCCTATTTACACGACGCTCCGATTTTCACGAAGTTTGCTATGAACATGTTGAAACTGCGTCTGGGCTCTAAAGTCTTCGTCAACGTGACCGTTCGAGATTTCCTCTGGAACTTCTCCGATCCGATCATGAAGTTGGCGAACGAAATCGTCCCAAGTTTGGTTCCCGTCAGCAATATCGGCGTTTTGTCCAGGGTAAATAATTAATAACTTATTAATAATTAAATCAAATAAAGTGTTTAATTTGTATTAGGTGTACGAGAACTTTGCTGACGTCGTGACGATGTACTACGGATCGGAATCGGGACACGAGAGGTTCTCGTTAATCGACAAATTCAGCGGTTCCGAATACCTTCCCAACTACAAGAAGTGCAAAGATACATTAGTCAATTCCACAGAGGGAGTTACTTACAGCCAATATCTGACCAAGAAATCGGTGCTCCGCTATTGGCGGAAAACTATCTGCAAAGTGATGGAATTGAACTACGAAAGTGAGTTTAAATTTGAATTTGAAATAACTAGAACTTCTTTAAATATTTCGTTTTTCAGGTGACGTTGTTCGTGAAGGTTTGGCTGCCTATAGGTACGTGGTGCCTGCATCAACCTTCAACAGGACTTACCCTCCCGAAGACGATTGCTACAAGGGCACATACAGTCTACCGAACGGACTAACAGATCTCTCCGCTTGCTTCTTCCGTTAGTTTTAAAACTCCAATTATTTTGATTCGAATTCTAATTATTCTTCTTTTGTATACACAGAAGTTCCTCTGGCTGCCAGCTTTCCGCATTTCCTGCACGGCGACGACATCATCAAGCATTATGTGACCGGTCTAACACCAAATGAAAGTCTTCATGAATCCTTCGTAATCGCAGAGCCTGTAAGTCTAAATTATTACCAAGACGATTATATCAATTTAATCATTGTTCATCTTCAGTATTCGGGCGTTCCTCTTGAGCAGGTGGCACGATCTCAATCAAATCTGATCATGCACAAGATGTCAGGTTTCGGTAAGGATATCAGCAAGTTTAGCGAAACTGTCCTTCCTATGTTCTGGTTGGAATACGTGAGTTTTAACACCAATAACAAATTGGAATTTGTCACTTATTTTTTTTTTCCAGCATCAAATTGGAATACCGTCGAATATCCGCGTATTCCTTTACATCGTGACGGTGCTTTTAACGCCGCTCCAGACAATCCTCATTGGCGCTCTGTTCTTCGTCGCGGCTCTGTACGTCCTCAAATTTGGCAAGGAAACGGCCAAAGCTAATCTGAATCGCGTTCCCTTCTTCGACAATCGGATATCTTTGGCGAACGTCAAAGAACGGGAAGGTTTCTTGCACTCTGTTTAATGGTGCCTCCACGCACCGTCACATCATCCATCACGTAGCTTTCGTTTTGAAAGCCTGCCATAACAGTTACCAAAAGTATGTAGATTAATCGCGCATCGAAAATATATGTTTTTATGCATGCAACCACACTTACACTTTGGTTGTTTTGATACATGCAACTATAGTTACAGCGAAGCAATAAAAATTGACTAGTTTTTATTATAAGATGGTGCGGCGAATTGATTACAAATTATTTTAGAAATGACTGAGATACTAAAAGGAAATGTAAAAGAAAACAACTTTTTTTTCAGAGAATCCGTGCCTAAATCATATGATAATTTAGCCTTAAGATTTGTATACGTAAAGGTGCCGCGACAAGACTTGATTCATGATTAATTTAAATTTTTTGTATATTTATTTTACAAATAAAATTTAAATTAATCATTAATTTACAACAACAGCAACTTTTGTTTCGGTGCCGTCGATTGTTTTAAATGTAAATAATTGTAGTTAAGTGATATTTCTATGGTGATTTTTATACCCGATTTTTGTTTATAATGAGCTCAAATGTGTATTTAGTCAGTTTCTTGTACGCTGTGTTACGAAACTCTTGTTAATAAAAAAAAAATTAATTGTTGGTGGATGGTTGCAACGTGGAAATGAGAAAACAGGGAATTGTATATATTTTATCTATTGGTTGATACGTTTGTAAATATCTTTTGTTAAATAAAAAAAAAATAATATATAATTAAAGACTGATAAAAAAAAATGAATGAATGAATGGAACATTTTGAGGACCTCTGAAACGTTGACATTTGACGTTTTAGAAAAAAAAAATTGTTCTAAAATATATTTAAATTATTACAATTTATTAAGTTTAAAAAAAAAAGACAATAAAGAGACACTAAGGATTATCGATTTTTATGGAAATCGGTAGTTTTAAATATCATATGGACACAGTATAATATATTATGCGTCTGATAAAGCTGCTACGCCAGGAAGAACTTTACCTGTAAATTGAAGGATTTAGGAGATTAATTGAAACCAAAAGATAATCCATACCTTCCAACAACTCCAAACTGGCGCCACCTCCTGTAGAGACATGGGAGACTTTGTCTTCTGTGCCCCATTTCGCTGCGCAGGTGGCTGTGTCTCCACCTCCGATGATGGTGACGCACCCTCTCTTGGTCGCGTCCACAACTCCGTCCATTAAACCTCTGGTGCCTTTCGAGAAGTTCTCAAATTCGAAGACACCGGCGGGTCTTCAATTTGGAAAAAAAACCATCTCATTTCGTAAGTAAAGTTTAAATTGTAATTACTATACTGACCCATTCCAAACGATGACTTTGGCCCTGGCGATGGGTTCTTTGAACAGTTCAATGCTCTTCGGTCCAATATCCAATCCCATTGTTCCATCGGCAATTCCAGTTTCAACTTCGGCCTCACCAACCTGTTGAATGAAAATGATGAAATTGATGAAACTCTTAAATTTCACTTACCGTCGCGTTTTCATCGAATTTATCGGCCGTTTTAAAGTCCACAGGTAAATGGATCTTCACGTTGTTGGCCTTCGCCTTGTCCAGAAGCTTCTGCACGATCTTAGCACCTTCGGCGTCGTACAAAGAATCACCAATCTGCGAAGAAACAAAAGCATGGAAAGTTATTATAAACACTCGCAAAACTTGATCAAGTCGACTCGTTTCGAAATGTGACTTTTCACTCGTCAAAATCCAAATTCAGTACACGACTAATTTTCAATTGGAAAGAAAAAAAATAACGAACACGAGCGTAATTGCGTGCGATTGGTGATGGTCATCGCGACACGATGTTTCTCTGGTTTTGAACACAAATTCTAAAGGCGACGAAAAGAAATTCAATTTAAGAAAGAAAAATATCGAAAAAAAACACCAATTCAGAGAGAGAAAATGGAAAATTGTAAAGTGAACGAAGATTGCAAGACGGTAATTATTTTCTCTCTTTTTCTTATTTAGTCGTATTGAAAATGTAATTTTCAGATTAGGAAGAACGAATCGATAGCCGCTTACAAACAGTACAGCAAAACTGCGAATCACACGCTCACTAGATTCACCAACGACATGAGCGAAATCCTCAGGCACAGCATCGAGCGTCTGGACAATATCAGTCTGAAAGTGAGGAATTGCGTTTACGAGTTGGAGAATCAAAAGTACACGGCGAAGAGGATGCAGATCGAGGAGAAATCCGATGACGATGATCCGGTAAGTGTCGTCGAAGTGTTCGTTTTTATAAATCTTGTTTATTCGATTCGATTCGATATCGAAGTTGTTGGCGGTTATCGAGTACAAACCGCAGGAGCGAAGTTTATTGAAAGAAGCGGTGGAGGCTTCTAAGGATGCGCAGGAAGCTGTGAAGAAGGCGCAGAAGATTTTCAACGGTAACGCTGCGAAGAGTCAGCAGCAGCAGCAGAAGAAGACAGAATCTACTATATCGTTTTACACGACGAGCTCGAAGCGCGATAACTTCACCAGCATCGAGTGAGTTTCGATTTGTAATTCGATTGTATGATCTAAAGGGTTTTTTTTGCCTATTCAAGTTGTTGCATGAGGAAGGAGAGATCGGTGATGCAGAAGATTCGCGAGAGTTACAAGAAGCTTCGCGCTAAATCGCTGACCGCTGCGGAGAAGGCGTCCTGCGAGGAGCAGCTGAAGTTGTTGCGCAGGGAGTTCGCGTCGCAGAAGCGAAGGAGATGGTTGAACGCGAAGAAGCAGCGAGAGTTGATGGTGAAGAAGGGGCAGCAGGTGGCGGAGTGTTATGGCAATGAGAGGTTCAACGATTTCCACTGGTTCGGGCCGAAGATCAGCGTGGAGAGCAGCGACGGCCGTCTGACGAGCACCTCGTCGAAGAGGTTGCCCTCGCCGAGGAACACGAAGTTGACGAGGAAGTTTGCGAGGGAGAACTTCCACGAACCTAAAGGAAAACCTCACGACGGTTGGTCGATAAGAAATGCATAGTTTGGTGTTAAAGAAAAACGTTTTCTTCTTCAGTTAACAATAGCGTAAGGATGGTCACGGAACGCAACGATGAGCCTGTGAGCGTGATCATGCACACCCAGAAGCAGCCGAGGTACGAGCTCAAGCAGAATTCACCGTTCGCTGCAAGTACAATCTTGGATGATGTCACTTTGAAGGTATAAAGTTTTCTTTTACAATTTCCCAATCAATTTAATTGGATTCAATTGCAGGATTTGGAACCGTTGAATGCAGAGTATCCGCGCAAAGACAACATCTTCCAGGTGGACCCCGAAGTGGAAGAGAGTCTTCTGTACAAGCTGGTGAACGACGATTTTAAAGCTTTGGAGATGTTGATCAACGTGAACGCGCAGTCGTCGCACAAGAGCGGCAGGAAGCAACGTCACAAGCGTCGAAATCTGTCGCGTCCGATAAGGAGTAGTCGTTTCGCCATCGACGACATCCCCGAGGAGGAGGATCCGAAGCAGGTGCAAAGCGAGGCGCTCGACGTGCAGAAGAACAGCAGCAACATCATCGAGCTGAACGATTACCGATCGTACAGGAATCTCGCCTCGAAGGAAGGTAGGAAACGCCTGAAGAAGTACATGCTCGATCCACCGAACATCAAAAGGAGTTACGTCGTGATGCCGGTTCTGGTACAATTCGATAAGGATATTTCACCGCATCTTCCTAATAACTTGTACAAAGGTATTTTTAACAGTGATAACACTGTGATTTTTATAATTTAAACTTTAATGTTTAAAGCTTCAGCGACTAAACTGAAAGATGTCGAGAGGAAGCAGAAATGTATCTTCACGGACGCAACGAAAGCCGGGGATTTCCTCAAACCGTACATCTTCGATGTGGATTCGAGTGCAAGCAAGAACGGCAACACAGAGCCGGCAACGATAATGACCCTGACAATTCCCAACGAAATTCCCAGGAACGTGGTGGAAACCATCAAAGGAAGAAAGATGTCCATGGATGTTGCACAAAGCAGTAAGGTGTCTAAACCGGAGGAAGGTGCTAAAGGGACGATGCTCGTGCAGAAGATGATGAGCTACGAAAGATCAGTAATATATATATTTGTTTAATTGATTCTTCGCTATTGTAAAATTGATGATTTTTCAGTCGAAAAAATCGACGAGTCCTCGATCCACGGTGAACGGAAAGAAGAGTGATAATCAGCAATTGATTTCGTTCATCGTGAATCCGGATAAGGCGAATGTCGTCGATCCGATGTTTCCAGGTCCGTCCACAAGGAAAAAGAGCAGTCCGAAGAAGACGAAAGCGAAGATTGTTCCATTTGCTAACGAAGAGCAACGAAAATCGACGCCGACGATGAAAGCGATCAATAAGTTGGAGAAGGAAGTGAATTCGTCGAAGATCGACATGGAATTGACGAGCACGACGACGACGACCGTCGCGAGTCACTTGCAATCTGATCAGGAGATCGATGAGAGAGTTCAGCCTAAACACAAGAAGCGCGATCCTAAAGCTTCGACGCAGATCTCGTCGAAGCACTCGATTCCAGCCAAAAGCACTCCGAAGAGCACGTCCCTGAATCTGCTGGAAAGTAAGGGTGCGCCGAAGCAGCATCAGCATCACCAACACCACCAAGAGGAGCCGAAGAAGAAGGCAGCGGATGAGGTGGCGAAGCGCATCTTGAGCAAATGGCAATCCCTTGAGAATCCCTCGATCGGTGATCTCGAGAACAAGGCGAAGGACCAGGAGGAGCGCAAGAGCAAAAACTACACGTTCATCAAGAATCCGGCTATCGTGGATTACGAAAACGCCAAGAACAAGAGCAGCGATTCGAAGCAGTACAGGCACTTCGCCAAAGATTTGACGGTGAATTCGGGGTCTAAAGAGAAGATACATAAGATACGGCAGGAGTTCCATTACGAGTACAAGAGGAAGGGTCCGGATGTGGAGATTAGGAAGGTGGAGGATGATGAGGAGGAGGAGCGAAAGGACGATAATGCGTGGAACAACAGGGATCTGGAGCAGTTTGTGACGCAGCACAAGGCCGAGCGTCGCAAGAGAATGGAGTACGAGATTAAACCGCAAGAGCCGAAGATCAAGCTCGAGCCGAAGAGCAGCAGAAGGAAGATGGAGAAGGTGAAGTCGATAAAGGGGTTGGATAAGTTGTCGTACGCTTTGCCGGAGAGGCCGCAGACGGCCGGGCAAGTGTTGGACGCGAAGGGGATGCGAAACGATGTCGGTCTGTGGTTGGAGGTGAAGAGGCCGCCGAAAGCGTTGACCGACAATAAGGCTGTCGACGCGAAGGTGTCGCGTCGATTCAAGCGCGACGCCGAAGTCGCGACGAGTCTGTTGGAGATTGACGAGGAGTGCGTCGTCGATAAGTTGGCGGCGAAAAAGAACATCGAGGATCTGGAGAAGCAGTTGGGCGAAGAGACGAAGAAGTTTTGCTTGGAGATGGATCAGGTGATCAAGCAGATACAGGATATTCCGCCGGTGGTTAAGCAGCAGCAGCAGACGGAAGATTTGATCGAGATGCTGGACGTGTGCAAGACGAAGTACGCGGCGATTTCGCACAGCATCAAGCACGTGGCCACGATCAGAGGTGTGGTGAGCGTGAGGAGTTTCGCGCAGTACTTTGGACCGACGTGCGATACGAAGAAGCAGTGGTCCGCAACCGAGTTGGTGCTCACCGGTGTCGCGGAGATGAAGAACGAAGAAGTGATCACGCACACCATCGAAACGGTGACGTTTCCCAATCTGCAGAGCTTCGCCTACAGAGATACCGCCACCGTGGAGCCTCTGGATTCGAATCTGGTGTTTCGCTTAGGCGAAGCCCAAGAAAATAGACGAGACGAGGTCGTTTCTTGTTGTCGCGGTTCGACGTTGAACAGAAACGATTTGAAGCATCTCTGGTTTCTCATTTGCGTTTACGCGGTGATCTTCGCGCTGGTCTTCAGCGGTCTCAACTTAAAGCTGGGCTGCGCTTAAATTCAATGTGTACTTTAACCCTCTGTCAATAGTGAAATTGCGGCAATAAAATATTAAACCACAAGTCATCCGTTTTGTTATTCTGTAAAAAATTAAACTCTATATTACCTTCATTCCTCTGGATTCCTTCAAGAAGGTGTAGCTCATTCCTCCGCCGATGATCATCTCGTTGACCTTATCGAGAAGGTTTTCGATCAGTTGGATCTTGTCTGCGACTTTAGCACCACCAAGAATGGCCAAAAACGGAGCTTCAGGATTGTCCAAGGCTTTGGCGAAGTATTGAAGTTCCTTCTTCAGCAGGAAACCGGCGGCGCGAACATCGAAACCGTCACCTGAAATCGTTTCAAGTTAATGAATTTGCACGAATTTATAATTTGTATTAATAATCCCATCATGCTGGAATGTGCACGATGCGCGGTGCCGAAAGCAT
>NW_017099887.1:1737-2095 GCF_001412225.1 Nicrophorus vespilloides | reverse complement strand
TAATTAATTCAAAAGAAAATCATTACTTGTCAAGTATCAAGTATCAATTACTTGTCGAAATACTCGCAAAGTGTCAGAAAATTACCACACAATAACTTTACTTGATTAATCAGTTCTACATAAATTTAATTAATTTGTTCAAAATTTCAATGTATACAATTTGCTACAAATTTATTTTATATTAATTAATATAAAATGATCAAATTACATTGGAACAAAATGGACAAACAAAAAAGTCATTGATTTTTAAAATTTGCAATGATTTTTATAAAAATACAAACACTTAAATTCTAATTGAATTTTCGATAATTTCCATGAAAATTTTGATGATTTCAAATGATTTTTATAAAAATACAAA
>NW_017099887.1:0-1708 GCF_001412225.1 Nicrophorus vespilloides | reverse complement strand
TTTAAATTTTGATGATTTCAAATGATTTTTATAAAAATACAAACACTTTACTTAATTTCCAATTGAATTTTGGATAATTTCCATTAAAATTTTGATGATTTCAAATTGTTTTTATAAAAATACAAACAATACTTAATTTCTAATTGAATTTTCGATAATTTCAATTAAAATTTTGATGATTTCAAATGATTTTTATAAAAATACAAACACTTTACTTAATTTCCAATTGAATTTTGGATAATTTCCATTGAAATTTTGATGATTTCTAATGATTTTTATAAAAATGAAAACATTTTATTTCATGTATTAAGTAAAGTAATATCAACTATAATTAGTTTACTTTCCTAATTAATTAATTAAAAAGAAAATCATTACTTGTCAAGTATAAAGTAGAAGTACTTGTTGAAATACTCGCAAAGCGTCAGAAAATTACCACACAATAACTTGATTAATCAGTTCTACATAAATTTAATTAATTTGTTTAAAATTTCAATGTATAAAATATGCTACAAATTATTTTATATTAATTAATATAAAATGATCAAGTTACATTCGAACAAAATGGACAAACAAAAAAGTCATTGATTTTTGAGATTTGCAATGATTTTTATAAAAATACAAACACTTTACTTAATTTCTAATTGAATTTTCGATAATTTCCAATGATTTTTATAAAAATACAAACACTTTACTTAATTTCCAATAATTTCCATTGAAATTTTGATGATTTCTAATGATTTTTATAAAAATGAAAACATTTTATTTCATGTATTAAGTAAAGTAATATCAACTATAATCAGTTTACTTTCCTAATTAATTAATTAAAAAGAAAATCATTACTTGTCAAGTATCAAGTAGAATTACTTGTTGAAATACTCGCAACGTTTTAAAAAATTACCACACAATAACTTTATTTGATTAATCAGTTCTACATAAATTTAATTAATTTGTTCAAAATTTCAATGTATAAAATATGCTACAAATTTATTTTATATTAATTAATATAAAATGATCAAGTTACATTGGAACAAAATGGACAAACAAAAAAGTCATTGATTTTTGAGATTTGCAATGATTTTTATAAAAATTCAAACACTTTACTTAATTTCCAATAATTTTTATAAAAATACAAACACTTTATTTAATTTCTAATTGAATTTTCGATAATTTCCAATGATTTTTATAAAAATACAAACACTTTACTTAATTTCCAATAATTTCCATTGAAATTTTGATAATTTCTAATGATTTTTATAAAAATGAAAACATTTTACTTCATGTATTAAGTAAAGTAATATCAAATATAATTAGTTTACTTTCCTAATTAATTAATTAAATAGAAAATCATTACTTGTCAAGTATCAAGTAGAAGTACTTGTTGAAATACTCGCAAAGTGTCAAATAATTAACACACAATAACTTTACTTGATTAATCAGTTCTACATAAATTTAATTAATTTGTTTAAAATTTCAATGTATAAAATATGCTACAAATTATTTTATGTTAATTAATATAAAATGATCAAGTTACATTGGAACAAAACGGACAAACAAAAAAGTCATTGATTTTTGAGATTTGCAATGATTTTTATAAAAATACAAACACTTTACTTAATTTCCAATTGAATTTTGGATAATTTCCATTGAAATTTTGATGATTTCAATTGATTTTTATAAAAATACAAACACTTTACTTAATTTCGGATTG
>NW_017099886.1:0-6330 GCF_001412225.1 Nicrophorus vespilloides | reverse complement strand
AAATCGGTGTAAATGGGACATAACTGTTTAAAAATTAAAAGAGCCAATATATATAAAAATTAAAAGAGAACATAACCAATAACAAATTAAAATTGGTGTATAACATAAATGACTAGTAGCAATAATAGTAGGACAAACTAATAAAAATTAAAATTTGTTGCGCCCTCGCCACAGGAAGGCTTTGCCCGACATCGGACTCCGGCCGACATCTCAAACACACTCGCGCACATCACCGACCCCTATCGGCACTCACACTTCACCATTTTCTGGAGGTCTCCCTCGCCGTCCTCGGTGCCGTCTAAGTTGAGCAGCACCGCCAGGCCTCTGTGTCCATGCCGCTTCCACTAGCGCTGGTTGGTGGTTGCGCTGCTGGTTGCGGTTGTGCTGTGCTGTCCGCTGGGCCCAGGCTGTTCGCATGAATGTGGCGTGGATAGAGCTGCCCCATTTCAGGCAGGAGTGGACACAACTCCTTTTGAGTGCTGCGGTCACCCCTAGAACACAAGTTGTTGTTAGGTTCTTTCCAGCCCATGTACCCCTAGCACCCAACACCAGGGGCAAGATAGTGAAATTGGTGTTGGGCCATTTTCTGAGCGCAGCGGCTCTAAAGTGCTCGTTGTCGTATTTAAGTTGTTTGTCTGTCCAGGCCTGGTCGAGTCCACGATCTCCCGACCAACTGACCTGGACATCGCAGACAGTGAGTCGATCTGGGCCCGTTCTGATGGCCAAGTCTGGTTTGTAGAGCCTCCCGTCCGCATGACGGACGTGAGGCTCCTCCTCCACGACCCACCCTCTGCGCCGACAATGATCTGCCACCTTGGCGCAGATCTCGTTGTGGCGAGCTATCCGCACCCCATGTGTTAATGGGCACGCCTGTAGTACATGGCACAATGATTCGTTGACGGTGCAGCCTGCCCTGCACCGCCTGTGCTCTGGAGGGTTCGATGGTATCCCTCTGGTTGGCAAATTGCCATTCCTGAGCTGGATGGCCCTGACATAGTCCCTGCCGGTCCAGCCCAGAGGAGGATGGTCGATCCAGGACCTGCTGGCTACGTCATGGACCGCCTCCTCAATGCCTCTAGTATAGGGGTTCATCCTGATTTGCTCCTTCCTGGTGGTGCCAGGGTCGGTGAGAGGTGCTAGCCTCTCCAGGCGCTGCAAGTTCCTGGAAAACACAAGATCATTAGTCAGTGTTTCCACAGGGCTACCTGAGCTCTCAAGGGCCTTCCTGATCCGCTTTGCCAAAGATCCGGGGATGGACGTCCTAAAGCACGTAATGCCCAGTCCGCCATCCCTCATGGCTGCATACAATGTGCAATCAGGTGTTGTGATAGCAAGATGCAGGACCTTCTTGATCGCTCGCCTAATCAACCTGTCAGCCGCCCTCAACACCTCCGCGGTCACCCGCGTGTTCGCCAACCCGTACTCAACCTTTGGGATGACATGGTATTTGAGTAGATGTAATTTCTGGTAGGGCTTCAGGGGTGCCTTAGTGAGGTTGCCGAGCCATAGAGCGAGGTTATAGAGAGATGGTTTGTTGACACCTGAGCTGGTAAATTGGTGTCCTAAGTATTTAATATATTCCTCATCTCTCTTTATTGAGACCAATTGCCCGTCTAATCTGAAGCACGGCCGGGACCGCGCGACACTCTTCCCCTGGTAGGACGTGACCGAGATGGAAGTGGTCTTCTTAGGGTGAATAGACATACCTCTACGCCGAAAGAAATTGCTAGCAAAGTCCAACGACGCAGGCATGTCCACCTCTTTGTCCTCCAGAAGGATAATGTCATCCGCAAATCCCATAGCCGCACATCCGAATGAGGGGGTGATGGTACCTCCGGGCTGTCTCGCCTCAAGCTCGTCAAGCAACTCATCAATAACCAGGTTAAACAGGATGGGACTCAGCGGGTCTCCCTGCTTCACCCCACTCCTGATCCCCAGTGGCCGAGATGTTTCGTGGCCTACAGAAATCCGAGTCACCGACGAGCCCAGCGAGTTTTTGTAATATAGTCTATGGTCTCACCTCGATTCCATGGCGCAGCAGTGCGCGGCGTATCGACCAATGCGATACGGTGTCAAAGGCTCTTGCGGACGTCCAATGACACCACATTATAGCCTTTCCCCTGGGCCCTACGAGATGCTGTTTAAATCATTTATTCCATACTTTGTATTGACATGTCAGTTTTGCTCTCAGCCAACTGTAGGCCATGTGCCCTTACATCAGTGGCCGGCAGTGTGCGCCAAAGGGGACAACACAACATAAATGACAAGATCTATTTGTTGCGTTAGCGTCCGACATCACCTGCTGGAAAATAGAACAAACATATACAATACATTCATTTAAAATGTTGGGTCCGGGCGCAACCCTAACTCAAAATATAACAAATTAAAATTTTGTGTAAATGGGACAACTGAGTAAAATAAAAGAGCCAATATAATAAATTATAAAAATTAAAATAACAGAACCAATAACAAATTAAAATCAGTGTAAAACAGAAATGACTTAGAGAATTAGTACTGGTTGGACAAACTAATAAAATTAAAATTTGTTGCGCCCTCGCCACAGGTAGGCTTTGCCTAGCATCGGTAACTCCGGCCGACGCGAGAGACACATTCGCGCACATCGCCGACCCTACTGGCACTCACATCACTGCACATTTCTTGGAGGTCTTCCCCGTCTTCCCCGACGCCGCTGATCATGGACGCCGCCGCTCTGCTCCCCAGACTGCGTCCCTGCGGCAACTAGATGGCTGTGCTATGCTGTTGTGTAGCAGGTCCGCGCTGATGCTGTCCGGGTCGCTGCGCCCAGGCTGTGCGCATGAAGGTGGCATGGATCGAGTTGCCCCACTTCAGGCAGGTAGCCACGCACTCCGTTTGAGGGATGCCGTGATACCTAGAACAACAGTTGTTAATTCATTCTTTTTAGCCCATAGGCCCCTAGCACCCAACACCAGGGGCAAGATAGTTATAGTGGTGTTGGGCCATTCTGCTTGCAGCGGCTCGGAAGTGTCATTGTCGTATTTTAATAGTTGTTCGTCCAGGCCTGGTCGAGCCCACTCTCACCCGACCAGCTAACCTGGACGTCGCAGATCGTGAGCCGGTTCGGGCCGGTAAATATGGCCAAGTCTGGCTTATACAACCTCCCGTCCGCGTGGCGAACGTGAGGTTCCTCATCTGCGGCCCACGATCTGCGTCGACAGTGCTCAGCCAATTTCGAGACTATCTCGTTGTGTCTTCGAATTCGCACCCCGTGTGTGATTGGGCACGCTTGCAGCACGTGGCAGATAGATTCATTGACTGTGCAGCCTGCCCTGCACAGTCGTAACTCGGGTGGATTGAGGGTATACCCCTCGTGGCAAGTTGTTATTGCCGTAGTGGACCGCCTTGACTAGTCCGTCCAGTCCAACCCATTGGAGGATGGTCAATCCACGACCTACTGGCCGAGTCGTGGGCCGCCTCCTCCATGCCTTTAGTGTACGGGTTGCTCATAATTTTGATCCTCCTTGTCGTGCCAGGGTCGGTGAGCGGTGCTAACCTCTCCAGGCGTTGCAAGTTTCTGGAAAACAGTGGATCATTAGTCAGTGTTTCCACCTGGCTACCTGAGTTCTCAAGGGACTTCCTGATCCGTGTGGCCAAAGATTTGGGGATGGACGTCCTAAAGCACGTAATGCCCAGTCCGCCATCCCTCGTGGCAGCATACAAAGTGTAGTCAGGTGTTGTGATACACAGATGCAGGACCTTCTTGATCGCTCGCCGAATCAACCTATCCGCCGCCCTTAACACCTCCGCGGTCACCCGCGCGTTCGCCAACCCATACTGAACCTTCGGGATAACATGGAACTTAAGCAAGTTGAATTTCTGGTAAGGCTTCAGGGGTGCCTTAGTGAGGTTATTGCACCACAGATTGAGATTGTAGAGGGACGGCTTGGTGACACCTGATGTAGTGAAATGGTGTCCCAGGTATTTGATGTACTCATCGTCCCTCTTAATTGACACCAATTGCCCGTCAAGCCTGAAGCACGGCCTGGAACGGGCGACACTTTTCCCTTGGTAGGACGCGACCGAGATGGATGTGGTCTTTTTAGGATGAATAGACATGCCCCTACGCCGAAAGAAGTCGCAAGCGAAATCCAATGACGCGGGCATGTCCACCTCTTTGTCCTCCAATAGGATGATGTCGTCCGCAAACCCCATGGCCGCACACCTGAATGAGGGGGTGATGGTGCCTCCGGGCTGTCTCTGCTCAAGCTCGTCAAGTAACTCATCGACAACCAAGTTGAATAGGATTGGGCTTAGCGGGTCACCCTGCTTCACACCGCACCTAATACTCAGAGGCCTAGTTGTTGTGTGGCCAATAGATATTTGAGTCACCGACGAGCCCAGCGAGCCTAAAATGTATTCGATGGTTTCTGTCTCAATTCCGTGGCGCAATAGTGCGCGGCGTATCGAACTATGCGATACCGTGTCAAATGCTTTACGTACGTCCAATGACACCACGTTATAGCTTTTCCCCTGGGCCTTACGAGCTCTAAGGTAATGGTCCAAAATTACCCCATTCAGCAGGGTCCCGTCCGCGCGGACGAACCCGCGTTGGTTTATGTTAAGGTTAGTTGCAGCGGCAAGCCGACTGGCCATCACCCGGTGGAACAGCCTCTGGATGGAAGATCCGACCGTGATGGGACGCCAGTTAGACGGGTCCTTCCCATCCCCGTCCTTGTGGATGAGGATGGTCCGGATCTGCAGGAATCGGGATGGGGCGACGCGACTCCCCAGCACCAGGGTGTATAACACCCCAAGTGCCCGAGCGCCGCACCGCTTTACATCCTCCACAGAAGTCCCATCTGGGCCGGGGGCTGACACCTTCCATGATCCCATGGACCCCAGGACCTCCGTCTCCGTGATAGGTTTGAACGTGTCACTACACCGAGCCCGCTCGATGAACGGGTCGGTGTCGACCGGAGACTCCCGCTCGAGCAGCCCACCATACAGGGACTCGGTGTCCGCCAAGGTGGGAGCGGCCACGGACTGGCAGACGTCCTTTCCGCTCAGGATCATTTCTACCAGGGTCTTCTTGCTCTTGACAAAAAGATCCTGGCACTTTTTGTATCGGCTGATCCTGAGGGCCCTCTTACTGAGGGGTGGTCCCTCCACAGCGGCGGCGCACCCCCTCGCCGTCCTGACCTTTACTGGGAATCGATGTCTGATCCAGTCATCCATCGCTGCAAGCAGCTCTGGACCGGTTCCCGTTATAGCTTTGTTAATCATCTCTTGGGTAGCATTGTCCAAGTCATTCAGGCTGGTCAGGTAGTCGACGAAGGGTCCCGGCAGGAGTGCCGCCCTCGCGGGAGCCGACGGTGGCTCTGCTTCCCTGTCAACAGATAGAATAGAATTAATAGTATTACTAGGATCATTCGTGCCATTTTTTACGCCAGATGCGTTGCATCCCCCTAGCTCAAAGAGCTCACAAAATCTAGTTCGTTCCTGCCTCGTATGTCGGTATCGACGCCAATTAGTTCACCGGCGCATACCCGCTTTTTTTCGGAGAAGGTGTTGAAGACACACTTCTACCTCTCTTAGTGGATGGCACGTCTGACACCTCTGCCATAATACTGTCCAAGCCCCGACCCCTAAGGTTGGGAGGAGGCTGGATGGGTTCCACTTCGTGTGCAGCTGAGATGTGATCGGAGTTCAAGTCCTCACGGGTCCTCTTCGGAGGTCTTGTGAATCCGATATCCGGGGGGGCTATTTGGGGACTCTCAGTGGCTTTGATGGCTTGGTGGGGGCTAGATGAGCAAATACCGGTCTTAGTTAATCCACCACCTGGGGTTGATTGGACCCTGCGTTACCGGGGTTGAGCTGGTAGGAAGGCCGAAAAGTTTTGTGGCACTTCTCCTAACCTGTGCTCTAGCCTCGGTCAAGTAGCGCTGATAGATTTTCTGCTCGCGTCTATGTCTGACCTGATGTTCGGTCAGACCGGTAGCCCTCACCATTTCAGAATAAAATTTGCCGCCCCTCTTGCTTCCGGCCTCGATCTTAGCGATCTTAGCCATCAGCTCTGATTCGGGGAGCGGCAATTTCGCCTCAAGTTCTCTCCGGTACTCCAACGGGTGGGACCGGGACTCGTGTTGCCTCACGAGTTTATATGAGGCGAATCGTTGGCCACAATGAGAGCACCCAGTCCTCCTTTCATCGGAAACCTTCTCTCCGAGGGGGGCGCTCAGGCTCTCTCTCCGATCTGCTGCTGTTGGTGTTCGTGTGATTTGTGAGCTCGGTCCAGGTCCGGAATGATCTCGGAGTCCTGTAAATCTATTGATTAATTCTCTGACCGAGCTC
>NW_017099885.1:0-1034 GCF_001412225.1 Nicrophorus vespilloides | reverse complement strand
TTGCAAAGCTTTTCAAAAAAAAAAAACGAGAATAACAGTTCTTATGCATCATTAAAGTAAAAGCGTCTCCTGCATAAACGAAGCTTTTGCTTTTTTTTTCAAAGTAATTTAAACTTAAAATTGAATTATTTTATTTATATCTATAGATCAGTGATTCCCAACGTGGTTTATATCGACCCCCAGGGGTCTATGACAACCTACAAGGGGTCTACGTCAGCGAAAAACAAATTTGGAGGGTCCATGAAATGAAAATGGGGGGTCCACGATAGTGGATCTCAACATACACTGATTGTACCTATTTACTTACATTATACTATCTTATAATATAAATACTTGTACAAATTATATAAATTTGAGTGTTAGATTGTATAAATCTCTTCAATTAGTCATTGAACACTTTCATCAATTACTCCTTCACACTGAAGTACGCTGGCTGTCGAAAGGCTTATGTTTGACAAGATTTTTTTGCACTTTTTGAGACTATTTTAGAATTTCTAGATACTAAAGATAAAAATAAATTTAATTAAAACAAAGTCCATCTTATCAGCGTTTCTTGTCAGTGTTAAACTAATAAACCAAATTATTGGATTATTTCCCAGTTCCCCAATTTGTCAAAGACAAACTGCCAGGAAGACGACGTTTCAACAACCTACGTTCAACATTTAAATGCCCTCTATTCAGATTTAGAAACTAGGTTTGAATGTCATAATACAAGAGGAACTGACTGAACTAAGTACAAACGAAGAACTTAAGGTTCAGTTTAAAAACGGATATCAGCAATTCTGACTGCAACACATCATACCCGTTCCATTACTTATCCCGTATTATGGAATATAACGAGAAAATTTTTTCATTTCCTTTCCATCGTCATACCTAGTGGAAAGGGGGTTCAGCGCTGTTACCAATCTCCTAACGAAAAAAAGAAGCAGACTGGACATCATTAGCCCACAAGATTTTAGATTAAACCTTACAAAATTGACGCCAAATGTTGATTTACTTATTGCTTAGTTTATTTTATGTTACGTATATTTTAT
>NW_017099884.1:0-10386 GCF_001412225.1 Nicrophorus vespilloides | reverse complement strand
GTGCCTTCATATATATTTTAATATTTTATCATTCAATTTTGTATTGTATGCAAATATAGGATTGCGATATTTCTCCTGTCAGCTATTTCTTTAATATATATATATTTTTTGAATATGTAATACGTAATTCTGAAGTATAAGTCAACTTTTGGAAAAAAATCAGTTAATGGTAATTTTAGTAAGATGTTAGCAGATATTAGCTAGTGTATTAAAAAGAATATCGTAAACAAGATAAAGTCAAAAGAAATAGAGGTGAAAAATATTATTATTATTATTATTCATTAACGTATTCCAATATTTTTAAATTGATTCAAATGCAAACCTTTAAATATTTCGATATATTAAATTAAAGACTAATAGCATTTTAAAATAATGGCTCAATTGCAAATTGATGCGATGGATTAATTAAATTTTACGTTTTCTTACTCTGTGAGAAGATCTACGATATCCTCGCTCCACGATTGAGGATATTCCACGCCTAATTGAAAAAGCACTCGAACGTCATGGATGCTCGTGCTTGAGTGGATGTCGAACGGGCGACAACCCCTGATCATCTCGTAGGCGACAACTCCTACGGAAACAAACAGCACCAACCAATTGGATGTGCGGAAGTTATGCAATCAGCCAACTGGCTTGATTAATTAATAGCATTCGATCAATTGTTACCCAGTGACCACCAATCGACCGCATAAGAATATCCCACGCAGAGGTCCATAGCACAGTCGAATATTTCCGGTGCAATGTAGGGTTTCGTACCGGACATGGAAGTCGCCAGATGTGTATCTTCCAATACTGTTGCAATGTTGAAGTCGGTTATATGTGCATGACCTTCAATGAAAAGAAAATATAATTATGAACTTAAAGATTATACGGGCTATAAATAGTGAAATATTGGATCGATAAACGTAAACCGAGGATATATAAGAATATTATATTTTTATTATCTCTTTTAAGAATTGGTGACGATAAAATTTTGATTCCTTTTTATACAGCATTAAAAATAAGTATTTCTTTATTGATCTCATTTTTTTTAATTGATTTGACAATCATCTACATTTATTTATAACTAAGGCTACCATTATCGGTAAGCGGTTTTACCGGCTAATATGATTAACGAAATTACAATTGCAATTGGCAAAAATCGTTCTCGCATTGTTTAATTACACCACCATCGCACATATTTCTCCCTTTTCGGTACAATTTAACTTAAAATTAGTACTTGCGTGATGTCCGACCGAAACTCGAAATCGGATCAACTGCATGGAAGGCAACTATGCTGACCATTACACCACCAACGCCCATATCTCTCCTTTTTCGGATATTTGAACGATTCGTAGCAGATTGCTATTTGCAGGTAAATTTGTATTTCTGCAATGGCCAAATCGTTCTGTATCAATGAATTTTCGGATATTTAACCTAGATTTACTATTGTGCAAAATTGATTATTGAGCAATAAATGAAATTCGTTTTTGGATTGCGACATTACGCAACCATCGCCAAAAACAATATAATTTCGGACATTTAACCTACACATTTCGGGTACTATTTTAAAGTAAAATTAGTACTTGAACGATTGTTACATCCCTTAATAAATTTAAGAAATATCTTTTGAACTAAGCGCGAAATTAGTAAATAACCTTATTTCATTGAACTCACGTTTAAAAATATTGTGGAGAGAAATATCAAATCGTTCACTTCAAGTCGAAAATGAATACATTTCTGATAACCAAGAATCAAACTAATTGTACTATTTTAAAATTTTTGATGGCCTATTTTAGTCCAATGGGCTATGAACTGTACTCTTTTCGCTTTATCTATTTAATAAATGGCACAGCAATTTGTATTTACTTATTGTCTTATATGTATATTACTTGAATGTATGTATAACTTTAGAAGGAATATTAATGTTTATTCATAAAGAAAACTTTGATATTAAGACAGCAGCATATATTTTTATATGGTGTTCATGTAATTAGTTTTTTTTTAATATTATTATTATTAATTATTTATTTATTGCATCCGGTCTAATATTGCATTGGTTCAGTTTTCATTGCATTGTGTTGTCTTCATAGAATGCTTATATTAAAGGCCGCAATTTCAATCTGAAAAAAGGACGAATAAAAGCGCAACGGGCACAGATTGTCTCTTACTTTTTCCTCGTTTTTGTTTTCCATCAACGTCGGCGTTATTAAAAATCCCTCCGGCCAAATTGCCGAGTTTTCGTTTCAAATTGTATAATTATCGACTTCCTTATTTTCTGTAGGCATGCGATGCGAAGAGACGGGGAGGATCACCTTTGAAAGGCCTTAAAGATTCCCATTAAAAGTTTGATGGAACGAACATGAGAAGAAATATAAAAAAATATAATTATAAAGTAAATGTAAGAAGGGCGACAAACAATAAAATCATATTTTCCACTATAATTGGATCAAGCAGATAATCTTATCGAGGGTTTTCTTATAAACATGTCTTTTTTAATTCAAAATAAGTCTATATTATTTGTTGGGACTTTGTACTTTTTAATTACTATCGCAAATATTTTTTCATTAAAAGTTTCATCGCTTTGCGCCAATAAAGCATAAATAATCTATGAAGGCGTTGGAAGGACGAAGAAGAAAAAAAATATATTGATCAAATCAATAGATTTACATTCCTCGTATTTGTATTTGATTAATTAATTTCAGTTTCGAAAAGCTGGCGTGTTTAACGAAATGTTGTGTAATTTATTGCAATTTAATTTATATTATATATTTATTAATTGCATTTTGAATTTCATGCTCGACCCGCCAAATCAATATTACCAATAATTGAATTTTGCGTGAGCGTCAGGCGTTGCCTTGTCGTCCAGATTCAATCGTGCATGTATAATTAAATTATATAAGTGGCATTTATAAAAAAAAAACACACATTTTGAAAGCAGGTAAACATTAAATGACTTTTAAAATCATATTAGAAAGGTATGGACATACAACTATTATTCTACGTTACATCATGGTATGATATTTTTCGTTTATGTCTTTTATTATATGGATAGATCAGTCATTATAGAAATGATTATTATCTTTATAATGCTTTACTATATATTCTTAGGACATCTCATTTATCTTGTTATCAGGGGAAAATAACTACCCAAATTAAAAATAGTATATAAAACATAAATTGACTTCAACCTAATATAATGGAAAGATGATATATAAACCGTTATTATAAAAAGTGGTATAAATCCATTTTTTTCAAATATCGAGATATTTAAGGATTTGCGTTTAAAAATATTGGTAAATTAATATTTCTCAAACTGGTTTCATAATCTGAATCAAAAATTTGTCTTCTTCTGCTAATATTCATACGTTTTATTTCTATAATAACTGTGAGCCCAAGCTCACATATACGCCACTCCCTTATAACAACTACCACTGTAACTTTATTAGCAATATAATAAAGCATTTTTGAAATTGAAATATTATTGTCTTTTTGATGGGTATGTGAACTCATTTTAATAACTGTATGAAATATTATTTATTTCTCTGCATTAATAATAATGATATTTAAATAATACTCACGCTGCAATCGATTAGTATAATAAACACAAATCAAACAGTAGGACTTGCGAAAGAATACAAAACAAAATCAGCTAATATCTGTTAATGAGCAGTGCACACTGAAGTAAAATCAGTAATAATTGAAATAAAAAAGTTGATTTTACTATAATTATTAGAATGACTTCTTAAATTTAAAAAAAAATGCTAAAATATTTTAAAGCTAAATAATGATTACTATATAAAGAATTGAATGTATGATTATAAATATAAAAAGAGGATACCTTTATCTTATCTATAATTACTATGATTGTTAACAAGATTCCGCATTTTCTTATTTTCTAACATCCTCTTCATCTTCTTGTACATTTAGACATTTTTTGTTGAAATAGCGAAATAGTTATATCGAAGCTTCGTATGACTGAATTTACAAATAATAATTATTTATTTAATGGTATGAAGATATCGAGAATTGATATCTTATAATTAATATTGTTAAAATCGCTCCGAGGGAAATACAACTCTAAATAAATGAAGAATATCAAAATATTTCTACTACACACATAACTCGCTACACGGTTACTCCACTAAATATTTATTGATGTTTCAATAAAAGGTAATGCTTCTCAATTTCCTATGAAAACTATTTTATTATGAAACAAATTCTAAACGAAGTGTAACGCGTTTTTCTAATATTCAAATGTGCCATCAACCATCATGGTCTGATTTAGTTTGTTCGTAATTTCATATTTTTTAAATTAATTAGAAGATAGTTTCTGCACAAGAAAATTTATTTATAAAGCATGCTGTAAGTGTTTCTGCTTTCTAGGATGGTACTTTTAAAACTATAATTAAATATTTATTTTATCTTTTTGTTTTTTAAATTTTATTTCTATACTTTATATTAATATTATTTCCCGGACAGAAAAACAACACTGATTTGTATGTGTACAATAAATTTTGTTTATTATTTACAATTCAATACAATCTTCAAATGAGATTAGAATTGTTTAATCCATTAAATATTGCAGGTACATGCAATATATTATACATTAATGTTTCCAGAGTGCTGTTCTTTGATAAATGACGTATGATTAGAACTCGTGCAATATACACACACTCATTGTAGAAGAGAGGGGGCGCATTTTATCGGCAGATCTACACTCTACTAAACCCTTTTACAATCTTATCCAACCCGCCAGGATCGTTTGATTTCCTCTCACGCTTTCCCACATAAACGAGCGTTTGCTATCGCTCTCGCACCGCCATTTGTTGAAAAAACGCGGATTTCTCGCGTGCAATGGGGTGGCAACCGTTTCCATTCTTTGTTTCACATTTGCTTCACATTTCCCCGAACAAAATCGAAAATAATTCTCAATCCGCCTACGGTAATCTGAATTTGAAAACATACAGTATATCCATACACTCCAAATAAAGGTGAAAGCAGAATTGGAAATTTACATTCGATATTTCGAATATTTGTAAAATTCCACTTTGTTCGATATTCCTGTCTAATATTATTTTGGTATACATCAAAATATTCAATTCATATATACTTATAAATTATCTATAAGGATGAGTCGTGACTTATCTGAGAAACATTGAGAGAAATAATATAAAAAATACACTCGTACTAACTATATATCTGTAGTACTTATTTTTTATATTATGTCTTATAATATATTTATTTTAAAATCTATGCCTGCAAATTTTATGTAAATCTTATGGCGGTTGACATTTGTTTTTTGGCAAACTTTGCAATGGAAGTTTTTACCATTATTTTTTCTTTAAATTGTTTATTTAGCTAAAACGACAGCCAAATAAAATTCGGGTGAACTTCAGTAGTATATTGATAATATATATATGATTTAAAAAATAAACATATATGATCAGTTACAAATATACCGGCCATACATTTTATTTATAAAAATATAATTAATAATTATTTAAAAAGTTCAACAAATGATTAAAACTTCGATTCATAATATAAATAAATAACGGAATATATTATTTGTTTTATATAAATTTAATATAAATATAAAATTACGTTTTCCAATTTAATAGCGACGCATAACAAATTTATCGAATTCATACATATTGAATCAAACACAATTATTACCGATTTTCGTATTGCATATACAAAATGTATATACAAATAATAATTAATAATTAATTGAATTATAAATTAATTTCATTAAATAAAATTAGAATTGAATGCTCTATATTTCTGAAATGATATACTCCTCCTGAAAGAAAATCTTAGATTATCTAGTTTCGAAAGCAACTGCCAATATTCATATATTGGTATTGTTCACATTGATAACTAAATAGCCTAACATATTTGACAGTCGCTGTTTTTGAGTTAAGTTGGAATTTGAAGACCAAAAATTAGTTTTTTTTTAAGAAAAATATAATAGTCACCGCTGTTATTTCAAAATGGAAAACTTTAATCCGAATACCGTGTATTTACAAAGAAGAGATGTCAAATCAAAGCAAATGACCAACGAACAACTTCATGGTATTTTGCAACTGCTATTTCAGTATATGAAGAACAAAGAAAAAATAGAACACGGTTCTACTGATGGTTGGAATAATAAGTCACAACCACCACCGATTTAAACGTTCTCGATTTATTTTTTTTAATCTCTATTCAATCACAAGAATAACAACAAAAATTTTAATAAGTTTCCTCATATAAAAAAAGTAAAACATCAACAAGGCTAAATCTCACTTTAACTAAATTTGGAATAGACTAAAATTTGTAACACGACGAGTGATATCGCGTACGAAAATACAAAATATAAATTATAAAAAATCTTCTAAGCCACTTCCTTTTCTGGAGAGGAAGAACTCCAACTTTTGCTTCCTTATTCTCTACCGGGCTTCTTAATCGTATTCTTTCACGGTTCTGGGATCGCACAAATATATCAAAAAATCTACTCTACTGGAGATGTCAACCGTATCCTTTCATGGTTCGATCCGGTCTTCTCGAAATTCTGGAGACATCGTTGCACCTTGGAGCGTTGTTTGTATTGTCAATTTACAACGTTACAAATTACTTGTATTTAGTTATATTGTGATAATAAAATGAATTTAATATTTTTTTATATTAAAAAAAATATTAAAATGTATACTATATTTTCGGACAGAGCGAGTATAACGCACATGCTTGGAAATTAGAAAACAATAAGTTGAAGATTTATAAACTTATTGAACTATTGAACGGTTTGTGTTTTAATTTCACTATATAAACAAGAAATATAGTGAACATTTTATGTTGAAATTTCATAATTATTCTTCTACATATAGAAATTGTGCGGCTTCAGTTAGTCCATGCTCACTATATATTACGGTTTAAAAATTTGAAAAGAAAGTAAATTTTAATTGACAAAATAAAGTCTTTTTTACATGCGGTTTTAATTTCTATTTGCAATGAAAAAAAAAGTAATATTAATAATTGTTACCTACGTGATTTAATATTATTTTATTCAACTTCTCATCAATAAGTAATTAACATTATTGAAAGAATATTGAAAATTTAGTTATTTGTTCATAATAAATAGTTAATAAACTCATTTCAATTTTATTTACAAATTAATGATTTTTTTGCAGTTGTACGTTATATTAGCAATTCAATTGCCAGCACAATTTCCATATCAGTTTAAATAGCGTTGCCGCATTGCATATATTGTTACAAAAACTGGAAACTAGTTTCCATGAAAACGCAAGAGACCTGAGGGAGTACTGAAAGTAATTATTATCGATCTATCCTTCAATTCATCAATCACTTTATAATTTGGTAATAATTAATAAGTTTAAAATACAGTTGCCAATTTGAAAATGGTTTTACAACTGAAATGAAGGTTTTAAACCCGGAAAAGAACCAGATTGTAATATTTTTGAAAAGTATACAACATATAATGGAAAGAAACGTAAAAACTGAAAAATATAATTTGTTTTTAAGTTAGTATTTGATATATATATATTCAATGTCCAAACTTGTAATACTCTAACACAATTTTATAATAATCATTGAATTTCTTATTAAGAAGTCCTAGGATCGTTGTATAACTTTTTTTTAATGTTTTCAAAGCTAAAAAAAAGCTTATATTCAAATATTGACTTCAAAACAAAGTTTGTTACTTGTAAATAACTTGGTTAAATTTTAAAAACTAAGTTACTTATAATAAAGGATGTTGTGATTCTACAAAACCGGATTAAACCGGTTTTAGAATTTTCACAAAAAAAATAGAAAAAGGGTTTTTATATTTAAAATTAAAAAATATATCAAAATAGAATCTCAAAAAAAAGAAGCTTAAAAAATTCTAGAATATTACAATAAAATATAACAAAATAAATTTATTCAATAGAAAACTATGTAAAAAAAGCGAATAACAAATTTATAGTAATTTATATAACATATTATTTTATTTGTTATTGTTAAACGTCTTTAGCATTAAATAATTTAAAAAACTCAGGTTCTTGAAGATATTTTATGAATAGATTTTTATACTATGACCTCTATTCCATCTCGTTTGCAAATTGAAAATAAAACTTAATTCCTTGGCCATTTTCTGTTTGTTTCATATTTTATGAATAGATTTTAATACTATGACCTCTATTCCATCTCTTTTGCAAATTGAAAATAAGACTTAATTCCTTGGCCATTTTCTGTTTGTTTCATTAAAGTGACGATTTTATGTCGAAATGCTTATTTTTTAATCAAATAATTAATTCATGATTATATTTTACATCTAGACTCAAAAACCGTGTTTTAAAAACCGATAAATACTAGTGATCAATAAAACAAAAATTAATACCTCCAAAATTTTTTAAAATTACAAGTTATTTGTTTAGGGTTGATAAAAAAATGTTTTTATTCAAAGTTCTTAAGAATAGTCACCAATAAGTTATAAGTTTCTGTAAATAAATACTAAAGATATATAAACATTTTAATTTTTGGTAAAATAAATGTATATATTGTTTAATAAAAGTCTTTATTGCAACAGTCAAAAACAAAATTAAGCATTTTCATTTACAACAATAACAAGAACTAAAAAAGATTAACTCATGTAAATAGCTATATATAGGTCTGCTTTGTTTAATATTATATTAATTTGTAATTGATTTTTTTTTATCAATATAAATATAAAACACGATTAGGTTTATTTTAAAAATTTCAGTATCTTTAATAATTTTAAATTTACTTTTCTGAATTCGTTTAGACACCAAAACGTAATGAAGATAAACGAAATAATTCTTATAACTAATATTTGTCGGTATTGCTTCTCCCAATAATATTTTAAAGTAATTGTAAGAACATTATCATAAAATTGAACTTACCCTCTTCGTCCAATAGAATATTATCCGGTTTGATATCCCTATAACAATAAAATATTATTATTTGTATATGATAAGCAAAATAGTAAGTAATATAATTTAAAAGATTGTACTAAATATATATATTTTTTTTAAATAAATGTATTATTCACAATCTGTCAAATCCTGGCAACGTGTAAATAGTTTTGGAACTGCAACAGAATAATATAACAATGAGCGGAATAGTTTCCCATTGAAAACGTTAAAAATTACCTAATATAAATAAATATTAATTTTAACAATAAAAATAAATAATATAAAAAACATTCTTGTAACTTTAAAATCTATAAGTACTTTTTATATAAAATCATTTAATTTATGAAAAATAAGAAGTAAGTAATTTCAATAAAATTGAATATTCGATAAAAACCATTATGAATGATTATTTAGTCCCTTGTAATGTATAATTTAATATAAGTTATGATGATTATATTAACCCCGAGTATAGAAGCTTTAATGGATTATAAAGGGCTTTGTTTCAGTAGTTTAGACAAAGTTTTAAGTGATTTTAAACCGATGTGCCACAATATATCATTTAATAGATCAATAATTAAATTATTTTTCAATAAAGTCCAAAGCACTTAAAGAGTAAACTATAATAAGTTGTAAACATCTCAATTATTAACTATGTATTTCTGATGAAATCGCGGTTTAACGCGTTAATCATTAACTATAAGAGTCACACTCGAAGGTGTGTTGAAGGAAGAGGATATCAAGGCAATTAATACATTTTGTTCATTCCTCGATGTAATAATAATCAAATGATTCACGGTTTTTGGAGGAAAGTTGATCCTGTTGAAAATAATCATTCTGAAAAATCAAAGAAGCTTATAATTGAAAAGTTTTTAATATATAAATATAAGATTTACGTTTTTTTTTTTGATAAACAATATTTAATCATTTTTAGTGTAAAAAAATGTGTGTAATATACAAAACACATTATATAAAGCAGCGGTTTCCAAACTGGGAGGTGCAGCTAGTGTCAGCGTAGGTGCGAAAAATTTACTAGAATTATAAAACTCCTATAATTAAAAAAATATATTGGAATTTAAGTTAATTATTGATGTAAGCTTGAAAAAGGTAGTCAGTAACATACATTTCAGAAAAAACTAGTTTAATGTGTGCCTTGTGACCGATAAGTTTAAAATCTCTTGATCGTTAAAAAGTTATCATTTTCAACAAAATAATATAACTATATTATCAGTGAAGGAGAGAAATAATATAGATAAATGTTTAAAACACGTTATATTAATCTTAAAAAAAGTAAAGGAGATTAATTTGAGAAATTATTTTAGAATAATATTGAATTACAATTAAATTCACAACTAATAATATGTATAATAATAATAATCCTTGTTATATACATTTGTTTATTAATTAAATTATCTAAACGTTTGTAAATTCTTGAATAATAATTTGATAGAGTTAAATGAAATGCAATCCTTTTGTGTTAAGTTAAGTTAAGTTAAGT
>NW_017099883.1:1692-4674 GCF_001412225.1 Nicrophorus vespilloides | reverse complement strand
TATTCATATATTACTGTGGTTGTATCCGTATGGTTGTAATTTGAGTTCAAATTTAAAAAAATGCTCGAAAAAGTAGTGTTTCACATTTCATTAATTTTCTCGGAAACTATAATAGAAAGAATGAATTCAAAAGATGCATATGAAAGCTGAATGTTTGGGGAATGTAGCAGGTAATCATATATTACTGTGGTTGTATCCGTATGGCTGTAATTTGAGTTCAAAATTAAAAAAATGCTCGAAAAAGCAGTGTTTCACATTTCATTGATTTTCTCGGAAACTATAATAGAAAGGATGCATATAAAAGCTGAATGTTTGGGGAATATAGCAAGTATTCATATATTACTGTGGTTGTATCCGTATGGTTGTAATTTGCGTTCAAAGTTAAAAAAAATGCTCGAAAAAGTAGTGTTTTCACATTTCATTGATTTTCTCGAAAACCATAATAGATAGAATTAATCCAAAAGATGAATATGAAAGCTGAATGTTTGGGGAATGTAGCAAGTATTGATATATTACTGTGGTTGTATCCGTATGGCTGTAATTCGTGTTCAAATTTTAAAAAAATGCTCGAAAAAGCAGTGTTTCACATTTCATTGATTTTGTCAGAATCTGTAATAGATAGAATGAATCCGAAAGATGCATACACGAAATCAAGATGTTTCGGAAATGTAACGAATATTCGCACATTGCTATGGTTTCTTCGAATGTGTATGCAATATGTTAGTAATTGCATCCTCAAGTATTTTTTCATTTTCGTAAATGTATAAGCCACGAGACAATTGATTATTCATGTTTATCAAACTATAACAGTTTTATAGTCACAATAGTTGCAAATTGACATACGCATATAATTAAATGTTTCTTAATTGAAAACCACAATTAGTTCAGATGTCTGCGAACTACATTTTGTAATCTAGTCGCGACGATTTCGACTTTGTACTTTAATTGTACCAGAAACCACCAAATACGTAAATTCAATACACAAAATACAAGAATCAAATTGCCTAACGTTTTCTTGGAAACCTGAAAACGATAACCGTAAAATTTCAATGATCATATACACTTTATGTCGGGAAGGAAAACGAAAACGTCCGATGCGGTGAGAGCATTTTAATTGATGCATAATTATCAAACGTGTGGAATAAGTGTGTGTGTGTGTATTGTAGCATTAATAAAAGAAAAATATGGAAAGGAAAACCCGCGTCGAACAGTTGCATTTATTTACGAAAATCCCCACAGTTTTTTTTTTAAATTTATTTATTTATTTATAGATAAATATATGTATTAATTTGTTTGATGCGGACCGACCATTTGTGGTCGGATATGACATAATGTGGATGTGGAAGAACAATTCAAGTCGAGTACAAATGTGGTTTAGGTTTATTTTTTGATACTCGTTGAATTTTATGCAAAAATATCTATTTATAAACTTGCACTCATTTTTTGTACTTTCCTGACCCCAACTACTTCTCTATCATCTAGTTTAATATGATTATTGTTTAAATCCAAAGTTAATTATATTTTTTTGTATCCCATTATATATAAATATATGTGTTGTAAATTGTTGAGATGCAAAAGCGTGACGTAAATGATAATGAAATTTCGTTACTAATTACAGACTTGACAATAATACACGCGCACACAAACTACACTACGAATTTTCGTGGAATGAAAAGATTCAATTTATGTCGGCGGAATTTCCTTTTCCATTTGTGTCAACTGGATATTCCTGTCGGTGTCGGAAACGTTTCCGCCCGTCTTCAGGCGACCCCTGAGATCCAGACATCGAATGTCGGTCATCAAGGATTGCGACTTGTTCCCCAGGTCGATCTCGATCAGGACCTGCTGATCCTCGAGCGCGTTGTACGTGGCTTTCGCGCAGTTGATCTTGTCCATCAGATCCTGCTGCGTCTGCCGCAGCTGCATGACCTCATCTTTGAGCCCGATTTCGGCCTCGTCCTGGCACAGCTCGACTCCCGGCCGGTACGTCCTGTTCTCCAGACGCGTCTCGCACAGTTTGCGCGCGTCCGTCTTATCCTCGAGGGCATCTTCCAGCGTCTTGATTTCCTTCTGCACCTTCTCCATTTCCTCGCGCATCTTCAGCAGCTGCCATTCCAGCTCGTTGCGAGCCCTCTGCGTCTCGTAGATCCGCTTCCTCAAGCTAAAGTCGACGCGATCCCTTTGCGCCTGCATATCGTTCCTCGCCCTCTCCCTCATCACGAACATCGCCTCCCTCAGCTTATTAGTATCGGCCAGCTCATTGTCAGCAAGCAATTTTGTATACTTCGAATGCTCCAACCAAGTCTCGTACGGAAGAGAACTACAATAATGAAAAAAAAATTATAAATGAATCAACTGAAAGCTAAATATTTCTCATTTTTTAACTACTTTTTAGCAATCCTGAGAGGATCAATCTTGTAGCTGATGTTGGCGCAGTTCTTATCCAACGTTAATTGATCTTTGTCCAATTCAATGGATTCCTGCTTATCGTTAATGTCCAGAGTCAACTTGAATCTGACCTCCTCCAAACGGTTGATCTTCTCCCACGCCGCTTGGCATCTTTCCACCAGCAGTTTCTTGACGCCTTCCAAAACACATAATTCCTGCAACAACAATACGATTTACAAATTAATTGAAAATTAATTACAAAAAAAAAATAAATATTTATAATAAATAAACCTCTTCGACATTATTATTATCATCATATTTTTAAATATGAAAATGTATGTTTTATGCAATAAATGTCATGCGCAAATGAACATCTTGCTTTATAAAAAATCTAATATAAATCCTAAATTATCAAGTAAACTAATAATTGTCGCTAAAAAATCTGAAATCTCGATGTTTTCTAATATCGAATTGCATTTGTGTTGTTTCATAAAAGGAACGCGTATTACATATAGATTCCCCAAACTTTTTCGAACGTTCTAATTTTTCAACTTTGAACACCTATTACAGCAATATGGACAAGAGCACAGGAAT
>NW_017099883.1:791-1621 GCF_001412225.1 Nicrophorus vespilloides | reverse complement strand
TATGGATTCCCCAAACTTTTTCGAACGTTCTAATTTCAATTTTTAAATTCGAACGCGTATTACAGCAATATGGACAAGAGCACAGGAATGTATGTATACTTGCTGGATTCCCCAAACATTCAGCTTTCATATGCATATATTGGATTCATTCTATCTGTTATAGTTTTCGAGTAAATTAATGAAATGTGAATACACTGCTTTTTCGAACGTTCTAATTTCAATTTTTCAACTTTGAACGCCTATTACAGCAATATGGATAATAGTACAGGAATGTATCTATACTTGTTGGATTCCCCAAACATTCAGCTTTCATACGCATATATTGGATTAATTCTATCTATTCTAGTTATTCTAGTTAAAGATTACAGCTTCATTTATTATTAGGATTATCTTGTTTATATTTGCTTTAAAAAAGTCCAGTTTTGCGTAAAGTCCAATTTAATTGCGACACATATTTAATGCAAATGACACACGTTAATACTTATTTACTCGCTCTCGCATTATCCCGTGTTAAAACCAAAAACAACCGAAATTTACATTATGATTTGAACATTATTTCCTAATTGTTATTATATTCAATTATCGGTGATTTACTTGCAAAGTAACGCGTATGGAACGTTCTGATTACATCTACTCATAAGTAAACTAATAATTGATGCTAAAAAATCTGAAATTTCGATGTTTTCTAATATCGAATTGCATTTGTGTTGTTTCATAAAAAGAAACTTTTTCGAACGTTCTAATTTCATTTTTTCAACTTTGAACGCCTATTATAGCAATATGGATAATAGTACAGGAATGTATCTATACTTGCTAGATTTTCCAATCAT
>NW_017099883.1:0-723 GCF_001412225.1 Nicrophorus vespilloides | reverse complement strand
CCCCAAACATTCAGCTTTCATATGCATCTTTTGGATTAATTCTATCTATTATAGTTTTCGTGTAAATGAATAAAATGTGAAAACACTGCTTTTTCGAACGTTCTCATTTCAGTTTTTCAACTTTGAACTCGTATTACAGCAATATGGATAATAGTACAGGAATGTATCTACACTTGCTGTATTCCCGAAACATTCAGCTTTCATATGCATATATTGGATTAATTCTATCTATTCTAGTTAAAGATTACAGCTTCATTTATTATTAGGATTATCTTGTTTATATTTGCTTTAAAAAAGTCCAGTTTTGCTAAAGTCCAATTTAATTGCGACACAAATCTAATGTAAATGACACACGTTAATACTTATTTACTCGCACATTAAATATTATCCCGTGTTAAAACCAAAAACAACCGAAATTTACATTATGATTTGAACGTTATTTCCTAATTGTTATTATATTCAATTATCGGTGATTTACTTGCAAAGTAACGCGTATGGAACGTTCTGATTATATCTACTCATAAGTAAACTAATAATTGTCGCTAATAAATCTGAAATTTCGATGTTTTCTAATATCGAATTGCATTTGTGTTGTTTCGTAGGAGTCGAGAAGTAATCAAAAGTGCTTTGATTAGCTGTCAGTGTCATAGGATTATGAATTCGCCCTTTTACCGTCTTCAGCTCGGTGTCGCCATCGTCGTAGGTGAGCTCCGCTCCCTGCCT
>NW_017099882.1:0-7429 GCF_001412225.1 Nicrophorus vespilloides | reverse complement strand
CACAATGGCTAGTACGACTAACATCGCTACAATCAACGTCCGAGGCTGGGGAAACAAAAAGGAGCTTATTAACAACCTGCTCGCCACCGAGAGCGTCGGCATCCTGGCCATCCAGGAAACGTACAGTACACCGTACCGGCAAGTTAAATTAACCCGCATAAGATTTACCAGAAACACAGCGAAGGGAGTCCGGAGGAGTCGCCCTCGCCATCAGCCACGGAATGCCGTCCCGCCCGCTTGCAATCCCACCGGAGCACGCTCTCCCAAACGTCGTCGCAGCCACCGTCATCTGGCAGGGAAAGACGGTGAACGTCTATTCAACTTACGTCCGCCCACAAGACCGCCTCCCAATCTCCTTCCTCCGTTACGTCGCCCAAAACCCTCCAGCCATTGTTTTAGGCGACCTAAACGCCCGCCACGTCGACTTCGGAGACCACGACACCAGTACTCGTTTATGGTGGCGGTGGGTGGCTGGTCTACCTTGTCGGTCTTCGGGAACAATTTATCATTAATTTATACCGGGATTGAGCGGCTCCAATCGAGCGTGAGGCGACGATAAGACACATCCTCATTCGATTTTCCTTCGCCTCTTCAACACCACAATGTAATATTTATTCAACATTTTTTTCATTCCTAAACTCTAGTATTCTGATACAAATTAACCATTCTCACATATTAGAACTTTATTATTTTTGTTTAATATGCAAATTATACAAACCGACAAATATGTACACTCGGTCCTCTTTTTATGCGGTTTTTATTTCAAGAAGCATTTTTTTAAATAACTATTTTATGCCATTTTGATACAAATTGGCAAACCATTTCATCGAAAAAGATGATAATTCTGAACGAGCATTCAAGTTTCAACGCGAGCTTCAGAATTGCATTTATGGATATCAGGAATTGTACAAAAAATAGTAAAGACATCGCAAATTTTAATCACTGATTATATTGTCAAAGGGAAAAAATCAAATTGCGAAGTTGAGACTAATTTTACTTGTGAAAAATCATTATCTTCAGGACATAGATCTGATATGCTGACTATGTCTTCTAGTGATAAAAGTGATTTCGAATCAATTTGAAAATTATGCCGAACACTCTCATATAGCGACGATAATTCTAAAGAAAAAAATGTGAAGAAAGATTAACTTTCATAAAAATTTTCTGTATTTTTTTTGTAAAATTTTTCCGTATAAATTTAGAAGGAATATGTTAAGATTATATTTTTCTGAAATTTAATAAACTTGTCTATGATTGTTAACGTTTTTATAAAATTATGAATAAACATTTCAGAAAGAATATAGTAAGACTAATTATTTTTCAGAAATTTAATAAACCCTTTTTTTGTCGATTTTCGGTATCTTGTAACTTATTGATTTAGTTTTATGCGGTTTTCAAAAATTATGGAACGTATCCTTTATTTTTATACGTGTGTCCTCTAGTCCTTTTTGTGTGATTTATTTTTATGCGTTTTCCTGTGGAAACGTATCTACCGCATAAAAAGAGAACCAAGTGTACGTATTTTCATTGAATACTTTGTATTTTCTTAAGTCCTATAGAATAATTAAAAATCAATAAATAGGTCATTTTTACCGGATCAGAAACGCCGATGAGACATAGATTGAACGACACGTTGTCTGATGCTGCGACCGTAACGGGCCGGAATTTTATTGTTATGTAATCCGGACATGATAATTACGGGTCTGTCCTTTCTTCTACTTATTTTTTTTTTCTCCCCATTTCTTTTATTCCTTTTTGGCTGTCGCAGTTCGAGACGGCTTCGAGGAAATTTGCAAACAATCGGACTCGTGAAGTGTTCATTTAATTTGTCTCCACTCCACCGGTTCTGCGTGATTAGAGGTGGGCTTGATTTATCGGTCCGCATTGCGTAATCGATCAGCGACTTCTTCTGCGGCCGCAGCTGGAATCCCAATAAATACACCTTTACCGGTGCCTTCGAGAATATTTATTTATTAATTGAAGCTGAATGGAAATCATTGAATATTGCACAAGAAACACGCAAACAAATTACATAATTCAACTGAATATTTCGATTTTGAAAGTTCCTGAAAATTACCGAAGCTGAAAATCTCACATTTTTAATGAATTGTAAATAGAAAACAGAACTATAGTATTTTGTGGGCAAATTTCGCAAATTGAACGTATTAAATGTGAAAAGCGATGATTTTTTAAGAAGAAGAAACACGCAAGCAAATTACATAATTCAACTGAAAACTCTTCTCACCCTTTGAGTAGTTCTAGCTTCAATATTTCGATTTTGAAAGTTCCTGAAAATTACCGAAGCTGAAAATCTCACATTTTTAATGAGTCTAATGATTTGTTAAAAGATTTCAGGATAATTACATAATTGAATAACATAAATTGTAAATAGAAAACAGAACTGTAGTATTTTGTGGCCAAATTTCGTAAATTCAACGTATTAAATGTGAAAAGCTATGTTTTTTTGAGAACAAGAAACACGCAAACAAATTACATAATTCAACTGAAAACTCTTCTCACCTTTCGAATTGTTCTAGCTTCAATATTTTGATTTTGAAAGTTCCTAAAAATTTCTGAAGCTGAAAATCTCACATTTTTAATGAGTCTAATGAGCTGTCAAAAGATTTCAGGATAATTACATAATTGAATAAAATAAATTGTAAATAGAAAAGAAAACTGTAGTATTTTGTAGGCAAATTTCGCAAATTGAACGTATTAAATGTGAAAAAGCAATGTTTTTTTGAGAAGAAGAAACACGCAAACAAATTACATAATTCAACTGAAAACTCTTCTCACCTTTCGAATCGTTCTAGCTTCAATATTTTGATTTTGAAAGTTCCTGAAAATTACCGAAGCTGAAAATCTCACATTTTTAATGATTCTAATCAACTGTCAAAAGATTTCAGGATAGTTACATAATTGAACATAAATTGTAAATAGAAAACAGAACTGTAGTATTTTGTGGGCAAATTTTGTAAAATTGAACGTATTAAATGTGAAAAGCGATGTTTTTTTGAGAAGAAGAAACACGCAAGCAAATTACATAATTCAACTGAAAACTCTTTTCACCTTTCGAATCGTTCTAGCTTCAATATTTCGATTTTGAAAGTTCTTGAAAATTACCGAAGGTGAAAATCACACATTTTTAATGAGTCTAATGAGTTGTCAAAATATTTCAGGATAATTACATAATTGAATAACGTAAATTGTAAATAGAAAACAGAACTGTAGTATTTTGTAGGCAAATTTCGCAAATTAAACGTATTAAATGTGAAAAGCGATGTTTTTTTTGAGAAGAAGAAACACGCAAGCAAATTACATAACTCTTCTCACCTTTCGAATCGTTCTACCTTCAATCTTTCGATTTTGAAAGTTCCTGTAAATTACCGAAGCTGAAAATCTCACATTTTTAATGAATCTAATGAGCTGTCATCCAATTTCAGGATAATTACATAATTGAAGATAAATTGTAAATAGAAAACAGAACTGTAGTATTTTGTGGGTAAATTTCGCAAATTGAACGTATTAAATGTGAAAAGCAATGTTTTTTTTGAGAAGAAGAAACACGCAAGCAAATTACATAATTCAACTGAAAACTCTTCTCACCTTTTGAGTAATTCTAGCTTCAATATTTCGATTTTGAAAGTTCCTGAAAATTACCGAAGCTGAAATTCTCACATTTTTAATGAGTCTAATGAACTGTCAAAATATTTCAGGATAATTACAGAATTGAAGATAAATTGTAAATAGAAAACAGAACTGTGGTATTTTGTGGACAAATTTAGTAAAATTGAACGCATTAAATGTGAAAAGCAATGTTTTTTTGAGAAGAAGAAACACGCAAGCAAATTACATAATTCAACTGAAAATTCTCTCACCTTTCGAATCGTTTTAACTTCAATATTTCGATTTTTAAAGTTCCTGAAAATCTCACATTTTTAATGAGTCTAATGAACTGTCAACAAATTTCAGGATAATTACATAATTGAACATAAGTTGTAAATAGAAAACAGAACTGTAGTATTTTGTGGGCAAATTTCATAAATTAAACGTATTAAATGTGAAAAGCGATGTTTTTTTGAGAAAACACGCAGATAAAGTAAACGCTATCAGTTTTTCCTCACGTAATTACGCGTCGTTTTTAGTGAAGAAACTTGTTTTTCCCAGATGCTCGTTCCAGTCTCATGACCATGCTCCATCCTCCATCCAATAACATTTAGAATATTCCACGAGTAAAAGAAAATCGAAATAAAAATAATGGAAAGATGCAGATAAAATTTGTGCAAGGACGAAATCGATAGAAGACGAAAAAAATAATATCAAATCTTTATTTTCCTGCGACCGAAAGGAGAAAAAGTGAATTTCCATTAAAATAATTCCTGAAGTTACGCTTTGAAGTTTTTCCGAGTGGGTGTACTTCGGAGCCGCCGTTAACAAGAAGAAGAAAAAAAAATGATTATTCGATGGATAATTAAAGACGACATCTCTTTGTCGGCGATTCTTGAGCCCCATCCATTTTAATTCCCAATTAATCGAACAATCCTGTTTGCGTTTCTTTCCACCGCTTCCTTCATCACTCGTATTTATTTATTTCTCTATTTTTTTTTCTTCTATTTTCTCTAATTAAAATATCATCGAATCGTAGTGGCTAATGCACTAGAACTTGTACCATTCTATATGTAAATAATTATGATTAATTATTGGCTCACGTAAAAGGGCATGTGTTGAGATGTAATGGGATTTTCTGAAATCGGTCTCCTCCTCTTCTTTTCTAATTATAATTACTCTCCATAAATTTTGTAACGGCTCGAACGCATCGATCCTTCCACTTCCTTACCATAAAAGCAATTTAGTAGCCAATGAGTTCACCATTAGCACGAAATTAATTACGCACGGTTTTAATTGCAAAATACGCGAGAGGGGGGGAGGATGGACGACGAAAAAGGAGATTTCCGCGGAATTTATTATTTCATTATTGCGCTCATCGCATCATAGCCGATTTTATTGCTCGGACATTCCATTATTGGAAACAGGAATTAACCGAGAATTCCAACTTGAAAACTTTGTTTTTCTTTTTAACAATAACAAGAATTTATTTAATTTGATTATAACATTTATTAAACAATAATTACATACATTTGAAATATCATGCAAATTTCATTTGAGCAATGAAGTTGCTTAAGTTGTTTAATTACTCAATAAAGATACAATAAATAAATTTTTCAATATATATTTTAAAGATAAAATATCAAATTTGGGCTATATTTGTTCTGTTCTATGAATAGCAATTTTTGAAAGGATAATATTTGGAAGAGGTTTGTTCTACTGAATCTCTGGATCTTTTAAAATTATTAGGAGGGCGGCAATAACAAAAATTTATTCCAATTTAGTTAAATAATTTGTTTATAAAATTTGTTAAACAATAATTAAATACATTTGAAAGATAATGCAAATTTCATTTACGTGTAATAAGTTTTCAACTTTGAGCAGTGAAGTTGCTTAAGTTGTTTAATTAATCAATAAAGATATGATAATTAAATTTTTCAATATATATTTTAAAGATAAAATATCAAATTTGGGCTATATTTGTTTTGTTCTATGAATAGAAATTCTTGAAAGATAATATTTAGAAGAGGTTTGTTCAACTGAATCTCTGGATCATTTAAAGTTATTAGGAGGGCGGCAATAATAAAACTTTATTCTAATTTAGTTAAATTATTTGATTATAAATATTTTTAAACAATAATTAAATACATTTGAAAGATCATGCAAATTTCATTTACGTGTAATAAGTTTTCAACTTTGAACAGTGAAGTTGCTTAAGTTGTTTAATTACTCAATAAAGATACAATAATTAAATTTTTCAATATACATTTTAAAGATAAAATTTTAAATTTGGGTTATATTTGTTTTGTTCTATGAATAGAAATTCTTGAAAGATAATATTTAGAAGAGGTTTGTTCTACTGAATCTCTGGATCTTTTAAAATTATTAGGAGGGCGGAAATAACAAAAATTTATTCCAATTTAGTTAAATAATTTGATTATAAAATTTGTTAAACAATAATTAAATACATTTGAAAGATCATGCAAATTTCATTTACGTGTAATAAGTTTTCAGCTTTGAGCAATGAAGTTATTTAAGTTGTTTAATTACTTAATAAAGATACAATAATTAAATTTTTCAATATATATTTTAAAGATAAAATTTCAAATTTGGGCTATATTTGTTCTGTTCTATGAATAGCAATTTTTGAAAGGATAATATTTAGAAGAGGTTTGTTCTACTGAATCTCTGGATGTTTTAAAGTTATTAGGAGGGCGGCAATAACAAAAATTTATTCCAATTTAGTTAAATAATTTGATTATAAAATTTGTTAAACAATAATTAAATACATTTAAAAGATCATGCAAATTTCATTTACGTGTAATAAGTTTTCAGCTTTGAGCAATAAAGTTGCTTAAGTTGTTTAATTACTCAATAAAGATATGATAACTAAATTTTTCAATATACATTTTAAAGATAAAATTTCAAATTTGGGCTATATATAGAAATTCTTGAAAGGATAATATTTGGAAGAGGTTTGTTCTACTGAATCTCTGGATCTTTTAAAGTTATTAGGAGGGCGGCAATAACAAAAATTTATTCCAATTTAGTTAAATATTTTGATTATAAAATTTGTTAAACAATAATTAAATACATTTGAAAGATCATGCAAATTTCATTTACGTGTAATAAGTTTTCAACTTTGAGCAGTGAAGTTGCTTAAGTTGTTTAATTACTCAATAAAGATACAATAATTAAATTTTTCAATATATATTTTAAAAATAAAATATCAAATTTGTGCTATATTTGTTTTGTTCTATGAATAGCAATTTTTGAAAGGATAATATTTAGAAGAGGTTTGTTCTACTGAATCTCTGGATCTTTTAAAATTATTAGGAGGGCAGCAATAATAAAAATTTATTCCAATTTAGTTAAATAATCTGATTATAAAATTTGTTAAACAATAATTAAATACATTTGAAAGATCATGCAAATTTAATTTACGTGTAATATGTTTTCAACTTTGAGCAATAAAGTTGCTTAAGTTGTTTAATTACTCAATAAAGATACAATAATTAAATTTATCAATATACATTTTAAAGATAAAATTTCAAATTTGGGCTATATTTGTTCTGTTCTATGAATAGCAATTCTTGAAAGGATAATATTTAGAAGAGGTTTGTTCTACTGAATCTCTGGATCTTTTAAAATTATTAGGAGGTCGGCAATAACAAAAATTTATTCCAATTTAGTTAAATAATTTGATTATAAAACTTTTCAATATATATTTTAAAGATAAAATTTCAATTTTGGGTTATATTTGTTCTGTTCTATGGATAGCAATTTTTGAAAGGATAATATTTAGAAGAGGTTTGTTCTACTG
>NW_017099881.1:0-9409 GCF_001412225.1 Nicrophorus vespilloides | reverse complement strand
ATATAGAAGTTATGCCAAGATCATGTGAGGAAAGTTGCAGAAAGTTCAGGACATGTTAATGTCCAATTCGATATTATGCATGTTATGGTACGTAGGTGAGTGTATTTGCAGGACTGTTACCAGTTTTGAGCATCAGATTCTGAACTATATTAATTTAATTAGGAATTATAATTAATGTTTTAGCTTGTGTTCAACAGAATTAAATCATAATGTAAACAAATAAATGTTTCCTTTATAGAAATCAATTTAAAATGTTAATAATAAAGCTATAATTAGAATTTGTATGTATATATAATGAAAGTAAAGTTTATTTTTTAACTAATTATAATTAGTTTTTTAATTAGATTAAAAGAATATTATCACTTATAAATATTCTTTTTTTAAATTATTTTCTTAAATTATATAATTATTAAAATAATGCCAATAATTATTAATTATCAGTAGATAAAATTAGTACAAAAAAATATCTTTTTTATAAAACAACAAAAATCTTTGATTTCCACAATTCAAATTTTATCTTAAAATTTTTAAAATCATATTTTACCAAAACTAACGAACAAAAACAAAAATCAATAAATATTCGTTTTCCATCAGAATAACAGCGATTAAACTGCAACGTTCAAATTTAATCATTCGCGGCGATTCATGTAACGCATTTTTTTCTCTCTTCTCTTTACAATTTTTTTTTTCCAGTCCGTTCATTTTGCTTTGCGTTGACATTAAACGACTTTCATTTTGAGTACGCATTTTGCACACTCGTCTGGCTTCACATGACACAAACACGCTGGAAAAATAAAAATAAAAAGAACGGACACAAACAAACAGCAACAGCAGAAAATTACAAAAAAATGTAGATTGAAGAATACACCGAAAAAAAAAACAGCTGCATGTATTTACGTGCGTATGATTCCATTAAAAGCGCAACAATGCAGAATTTAATTAACGAAGCAAATTCGTTTTTAATCTATTTGAAGTTGTTACCTGAAGCATGGACGTTAATTAAAATAATTAGCGCATGCAGTGAGCATACAAAAACGAACGTTTAAAATAACTGCTTTTTTTTGATTGTGTATTAATTAGTTAGTGATTTTGTTTAATTGATTTTATAATAATAATATTTATTGCAACGAACATAATACAAACTTAACAAATATGTTATATTAAGAGAAATAAATTGAATTGTCGCAAAAGTATTGTTGTCCTAATTGATTTATTAGTATTATAATCGGTACAAATAAACAGGTACACATTTTATTGGAAGGTTTTACGTTTTTTCTTTTAATGTCTTTTTTTTCTTATCGATTGCTTCGTTCAGACTGAAATCATTTAACGTTCGTGTCGAAGTTTTAATTGAGTTTCATTTTTGCTGAAAACCAGTGTTATTTTTTTTTTCTCTGTTTGGTTTTTTCAAGCACACAAATATTTCAGTTCGAATACGAAGGTTTTAATGTTTTTTAATAAATTGATTCGTTTTTATAAATTTGCATTAATTGGAACCAAATAAAAGTAATAAACACATTACATAACATAAAACTACCTCGCTTAACGAGCAACGTTTTGCATAACGAGTGACGATGAGAAGAGAAGTCTGCCACATCAAAAATCGAGACCAAGTTATACTTTTTTTTTTGTCTTTTTTTTAGTTTATATGGGAAAACGTATTTCACTATACGAGTATTTCACAATACGAATAAAAATCCGGAAATTTTGGAACGGATTAAACTCGTTAAGCGAGGTTCCACTGTAATTAGTTTTATACATATTTTAAGAAAACTATTAGAATAAAAAAAGTACTATCATAAATTATATAAATTTACATTGATTTAAAATTAAATATAATCAATAAATAGATTAGAGAACAAAAAAAAAACTATTTATATTTTTTAATCAAATTTTTGTTGTTTCTGCTAAATCAAAATGCAAATGCTATTATAAATCCGTAAGTATTGAGGATGGGTCAAAGTGACCCACCTGATTTTTGTTTTCGTTCACTTATCAGTGGGATCAAAGTAGTCGCAGCGAGAGGTATTTATTTGTATTTCGGGTCACATCACATCAATATTTGTATTATAAAGTAGAATAACGTTAGTTTGAGCAATAAAATCAGTATTAAATTATCTTAAATTCATTAAATAATACAAATACATTTGTGTTTGTTGTAAAAATCAATAATTTGTTGTATTATTTTCAATATTTAATAAACGCGTCATTTTGACCCATTGGCGGTATTTTATTTGTCTGTAGTAATTTTTTCCTCCGGCATGGAACGTATTAACTGAATTTACATTAGTTTATATGGGTAATTGTTTTATATATATTTTAAGAAAACCATTAGAATTAGATGTAAAAAAAAGTACTATCATTGTTCATTATATAAATGCAATACATTCATTGCAATTAAATATAATCAATAAATATATTAGAGAACAAAAAAAAACTATTTACTGTTATATATTTTTTATGTTTTTTGTATGTATTTTTTAATCAAAGTTTTGTTGTTTCTGCTAAATCAAAATGCTAAGAACAAATATTGTTTGTTGTTTGTCAGTATAAAATATATATATTCGTAAACAACGTTATATATTGCTGAAAGTTGTTTTTGTGTATATATTTGGTTGGTCTGCATAGGGAAATGTGCAGTCTATCCAAGAAATCTAAAATGAGATCTCCATATCAGATCCATAGCAAATCCATAGAAGCCCCCCACGCAGGGGAATGAGCGAGAAATCGTATTTTCTCATTCGAAGAATCTCCAGAAGTCATTTAGCGGACTTCATAAGGCCTGACCTACATAAGAAAACCATCATACCAGATGAAGAAGAAAAAAGAAACATGTATAATAAGATGAAAAAAATAAAAATGTTTACGAGCGAGGGGACGACGAGAATTCGTGATGGAAACATAATCGAATTAAATCTATCTACAGTTTTATTAACATTTTTATTTGCATGTAAAAGTATGGGGTTTTATTAGTTTTCTTGATTTATTTCAAAAAAATATATGTATATTATTAGCAAAATACATAAATTCTTATGATTTTATTGAAATTTCTAATATATTTATGACAATTAACAAAATTCACATAAATTTATTCACTTCTATTAGTGCAAATAAAATCTGTAGTTTTTTTTGTAATTTAAACACATAAATTTTACTCATTAATTAAATTTTGTTTGAATATTCAAAATTTTTTCAATTTGAAAAGCAATACTTTTTAAATATATTATTAGCAAAATCCACATAAATGTATCTATTTTAATAAACTTTATTGCAATCAAAATCAGTGGTTTTCTGTAATAATTTTTCCTGACTTATATTACTAGTTAAATTTTGTTTGTATTCATAAAAATTTATAAGTTTCTATTAAGTCTATTGAGAATAAAAGCAATAGTTTTGTATAATTTAGATAAGTATATTTATGAGACTACTTTCATTTGTGTTTTTTTACGATATTTTTCCGATTGCTCTTTCGAAAAGTTTTATTAGTACGGATTTTGTTTTTACCCGTCTAGTCTATTGGGACATTTAGGCCCAAATTGAAGAGCCAAAGTTTGTAAATGTGCTCAATAAAACTAGCAGACAGACGTTATTTATCATTTGCACAAATTCTCGAAAGAAAGGAAAACATGATTATATAAACATTTAATAATGTTAAAGTAATTTACTTACTTTTGTTGTTAATATTTGGAGTAATTTGTATAGACTTTTATAAAATAAAATAATTTATTTTTTTTCTAAATTATTTAAAAATTTAATAGAAAGTTCAAATATTTACCAAATACTAATAAATTAAACTTTTTTTACACTTTAGAAATGTAATCAAATGCAAGTAAATAAACCAAAGTAGTAAATGAGAAAAAATATTTATTAGTTGTACAAAATCTGAAGAAAATAATATATTTATTATATAAACGTTTAATAGAACAAATTTGAACTGTTTTTTTTGTTACAGTAATTATTTGTCTTGCATATTTTTAATTTGAGCCAAAATCTAAAGTATAAAAATTGTTAATTATCTATAGAATTTACAAATATTTAAATAATTTGAATGAAATTTAAGATTATGACTGAATGTACTAAACTAATTATATTTAAGTACTAAATTTACTGAAAAACTAAATTATTTTTATTATAGAAATTAAAAATGTCATCAAATATACGCATTGAAGAATATTTATGTTCTACTTTACTAAAAATTATTACAATTTTTCGATTACAATTGTGGATAGTTTTGCAATTTACAAATATTTAAGTGAAATGTGACTAAAAAAGTATTATAAACCCGTAAGTACTACGGATGGGTCAAAGTGACCCACCTGATATTTATTTTCGTTTATTTTTCAGTAGGATCAAAGTAGTCGCAGCGAGAGGTATTTATTTGTATTTCTGGTCAAAGTTTATAGCAAATACATTCTTGAAATAACATTAATATTTGTATAATAAAGTAGAATAACTTTAGTTTAAGCAATAAAATTAGTTTTAAATTATCTTAAATTCATTAAATACATTTGTGTAAAAATTTATTGTAAAAATCAATAATTAGTTGTATTATTTTCAATATTTAATAAACGTGTCATTTTGACCAGTACTTTATTTGTCCGTGTTAAACTAATTAGATTTGAAGACTAAATTTGGTAAAAAAATATCATTTTTGATTTACTTCAATATCCACGAATTATAGAGTAAATAATGAAGTCAAAAAAATTATTTTGCGAAATAAATAAATAGGGTTTGTATTAAGAATATGAGCAAGTAAATGTAGTTAAAACATTAATAATTAAAGTGTTTTTATTAAAATTAGAAATATTTGAAAATATGAAATTTTTAGGATTGAATTTGTGACGTGGCAACAAGTTCATGAATATTGGAATGGACGCGGATGTTATAATAACGTTTTGCGGATACAAAACTTCAAATACGAAATTGTTTCGCGTGATGCGATCGCATCTAAATTGGAGTAGATTTCGCTGTCGGTTTCACTCCAAAAAGCGGCACTGATTCCCCGGATTGTCTAATATTAAATAATGCATGCTATTTCCGAGCGAGCGAGTGCATCAACTTCCAACAGATTTTATTCCAAATCCACACAGAACCGATAGAACTTAAATATTTATCGACGATGCTAATGCACTCGTGCACATTTCTATCAATCAAAATATGAGACAAGAACAGATAGTTTTTATGTGTAGTAAAAATATATTCGAATCAATTTTATAGAAACAAATTTCATTCTAGTTTTTTATTTCTCTGTTTATTTTATAATAATTCTTAAATTGTATAATTTTATGGACTTTTAGATAAAAAAAACATATTTTTACTAAGTTTTTGTTTAACTTTAATTGATAGTTTTTAATGAATTCTTAACATATTTAAATATTTAATTTAGAAAAAAAAATCGTTAATAATTAAATTATCAATAAATATTTTTTTTGTGGTTGAAATCTTTTCATCGTTATTATTTTTTTTGTTCCTGTTGCTTCTGAGGCAACGTTAATAGGAGCGTATTAGGTTTTAGAGGCGAAAATGAATTAAAGTTTGGAAATTGCGAACTTACTGTTAAATAAGTGTGTAATTAAGGTCCTTTGTTCGAAGCCCAATCTTGAGGCCTGCTCCTGCCTCTAAAAACCCTTTCTCTCCTTCCTCCTTCTCTCTCTCACTCATTCACCCGATTTTCTTTATAACCGAATCTCTGGGCTTCCATCTCCGTCGGGAAACCACTGCATAAAATGATCCCTTTTCGGGCGAATTTTCATACACTAATTACGTAATTGAATATTTTTGCATTGGAAATTAGTGGAACGGAGGTGAATTTGAGGTAGGAAAGGCAGGTGAACAATTGAAGCTCTGATTAGGCTTGTAGAAAAGAAACATTCATATATTTTCATATAGGTTCCAATCAAAATGACTAAGAAATATTATTACAGCTCCATGGTTCGTCAGGCATAAACAAATACATGAAAATCTTCATATAGATATGGTCGAGGATACAATACCAATATGTGGTACTAGATACCAATATATTATACAGGTTGAAGCGTAGATTTAGTATTTAGAGTTAAGTAATTAGCAATGTTCAAAATCATCATAATGGTAACTATCCACATACAAATGTTGTAATAATGTTGCAGTCACACCAAACGTGAGGTGAGACCAAAGTATCAATCAGTTGTACCAACTTATACTAATTGTCAGTGAGTCTGTCATTATGTCATATGTCATGCAAAGTGTGGAAGATTTATACTAACAATTGTTTAGTTGTAATACAATTTATGACACTAACTATTCCTAGGTAGAAAAAATGTACATAAATTATGAAAATTCTATTCTAAAATACCATTCCTATAACAATCTATAACATAACAGATGTTTTCATGGATTCTACATAAAAAATTTCATTCATCACAAAATAATCAATCATTTTATAATTACTAAAATCACTGATTTATGCACAAAAAAAAATATTGAAATTCTTGAAAAAATAATAATTCTTATTACAATTTTTGAAATATTTAACTAATAATTCCTATAATAATCTATCTATGAAATAGGTATTTTTTCCACAAAAACGAAATCACTGGTCTTTCTACATAAAATTAATTAATTTATGTTAAATTAATTAACAAAACAAAACAATCAATTCTAACCCAATTTATGATGTCATGTATAACCGTTATTGTTTATATTTTGTTAGCCCTTATTATTTTATACATGGATATGTATGTAAGTCATTAAGATTTAGAACAAATACCACTTAGGAAGATCCCATAACTAATCATTGTGTAACCACTATTGTTAATCACTTATTAGGGAAAGTTAGGTACTATGTTCCCTTACCAAATATTGTACTTTTACTATGCTAATTCACTACTATATATCAAGATGTTTATGTAATATAGGGAGAGTCTTAAAGAGTCAGTGTTAAAGTCATAGCTAGTCGCTAGTCCAAGTTAGTTTTAGTCTTAGTAGAGAGTCCTCCCTAGTCCTAGTTAGACCCTAGTAACAAACCTAGCAAATGTAATCTAGATATAGAAGTTATCAATAATCTTATAGTGCATAATAAAGTCTTTATTATCATAAAAACTCTAACTTCACCTCTAGCATTTCTTAAAAACTCCACAACGACATAACTACGAGATATTCCACAGTGTCCAGATATATTTGAATACCGGAACATTACAATAAAATAATTTATGTATAGTAATTCCCCATGCATGATTTAATAATACATTCATTCATTGGTATGTAATTTAAATAAATACAATTTTATTAATTAAAGCTAATAATTCCATTATGAATTGCATTAGTAAACTAATATTAATTATCAAAATGTGCATGAAACTTTAATGAACATTAAAGCACTCAGTGATTTAGATTAAAAGCTTTCTGAATATATAAATTCTAATTTTAGATAAAGTTTAACATCATAAATTACTGTTCTTAATATATTGATAACACATCAATTTTTCATCAAATTAAATCAAGATTTCTATTAATAGACAGTCAGAAATACCAACTGTATTATACAGTTAATCTATTATAACTAATTGTAATTGGTATGATTGTTTGTCATGTATGTTACATGTTACTAATTATGTTGTTTATATAGTGTAATTAATTATTTAATTAATTTAATTATAATCAATTATTTAAATTGCATAATGACGTCAGTGTTAAAAAGCTTTTACGTATCTATTGAATGGCAATGTAAAAACTGTATAGAAATTGAGTCGTGCCCGTATATATTCACCTTTTGGGAAAAAGCAAGGGTTTCGCATCGATTGGTTTAGCGCCCTTTTCCGTTGGCGCCGAAATGTCGCTACGTGCATTCCATTACGGACGCAGCGCGGATTGATTAAGTGGATGTTGCGCCGAATTTCGCAGTATTTGTATTCTGCTATCTGAGTACATTAAGTTCGGTAACTGTTGTTACACAAAATAAGCCCCCCCCCACGAAATTACTGCGAGAGGTGCGCGTTCGTGATGGGGTGGATTGCTGGAAACCCTTCTGCGAATCATCCGAACTACACCAGACCGAACCCATTCCAATCCCCTCCGCAACATCTAAATAAACTTGCCAGGAAATGTTTGCGCAATGTAGTTTACCATTACTTGTAATATAGTTTATGCTTGCAAACGTTGATTGTTTGCTATGCAAAATATGCGCGTTTCCGTATGTACGCGTCCACAGGAATCCGAATTATTACCAAACCCTATCTCCATACCACCAATTGTATGCACTTGTCAACTGTTTATGCTTACAACCAACTCCTACGGTTTCTCTGATGGAGCAGAACTCGCAGATTTGCAATTCATCGTTTGCCCTATTTTCATACTGCTTGCTATAAATTCAAAGTAAATTAATACATTCAACTTATGTAAACTCACAGATTTATGAAGTATCAGCAATAATTCATACATTTCTAAAAAACAATTAATACAGAAAAACAATTTAATATTTAGATAAATATAAAAATATTAATAATGCAAATAAATAAATGATTTCAAGATGTAAAAATATTATATTATTCAATTAAATGAATAAATTATACAACATAATTAACAGTAAGTAAATGTAATTAAAACCTTTGAAAATACAATTTATAATTCATTTGACATACATTTCGTTCCCAAAGAAGAGATTGTGTTTGGCAGCTCGAATAATTATTATGATAACCGACGTTGTTCGTGGTAATTCGTTTCGTTTTGAGTTAGTAAAAGCGAAAGAACGAAACTTTGATGAAGGATTTATGATATAATTTATTCCGAATGCAGTGAAAGCCTAACCACAACTTCTATAACTTCTCTAATATTTACGTAACTCGACCATCTCAGTCATCTGGAAAAGATATTTATTAAAATATTTATATTAAACACAATTTAGTTTTGTTTTGTTATTTGTAATAACAATACTAACAGTATTTCTAGTGTTATTTCTATTATTTGATAGGCAAAGACAATAACTGGAAATGATTTTTGAATTATTTTGTTTTTGATATTTTTGCACTTCAAACGTCGATTGCGGAGGCTCTCGGAGGGTTAAAAAGCTGGAAAAGGAGCGCTTAGAAAGCTTGGACTTTCATCTTTAAAATGTGCCAATTGTGTTGTATGTAAATTTCTCAGTACGCCTGAGAAATTGACATTTGCTAAATCGATGCCAAACTTAATTTAACAAAGAATAGATCAAAATTCAATTTTAACTACAACTTTTATTCATTAATTTAACTTATTAGATTTCTTCATTAAAATTATATATAATTAGTATATATCTTTATTTGTTATTTTTTTCTTAATATTTTTTTCAAAAGCAAATATATTATCTATGGAAAAAAAGTTAATATTTACAATAATTTCATACAATAGTTATTTATATATAAATGAAACTATAGAAAACAAAATAATTATACACAAT
>NW_017099880.1:576-30506 GCF_001412225.1 Nicrophorus vespilloides | reverse complement strand
AACCCAATTCACAGTTTTTACATCAAGATCTGAAAAGTAGTCAAAGAACTTCTCTCTGAGTTTGGTAAGATGAAATTAGAAAAATTTTCATTTTTACCCCCATTTTGGGTAATTTACCCCGGTTTCCCGACCGCTGTTCTAAGAGAATGCGAGTCGATTGGTACCGAATGTTTGATGTGTTATAATGAATAAGTTAATGTTTGTGTGTACGGTAACTGTACAACATTTACGAGTATGGAATAAGAATTAGGTTTTGAACATGATGTGTGTGTGTGTGTTAGAGTGCTTGAATTCAACGAAGTGGGAAAAAGCTGAAGATGTGAATCTAGGAAGATGTCAGAAGCAAAGGTTCTGGTCTCAATCTGGTTGTGCAGATGTGTAATTTCCGCATCGTGAAAACGCGCTGCGGGTCGCGTCGAACTGGAATTACAAAACGATTGTATCGTTTAATGTTTCAATAATAAATCAATCCGCAACTTGGATGATGGTAATGCACTTTTCCTCCGCAGACATTTAATGATTGCGTGAAATTACGGACTCGGTGCGTTGTTTGATGAATGCACACCTACATCCAAGATTAAACACATAATAATCACGCCGTCAAGTGAGTCGTGCATCATCCAGCATCAACATGCCCATGTCCGTGGTACTTCAAGTTGGAGTACCGTGATTCCCCGCAATAGGTGGATTGAATGCACCGCATCTCCATGGAAATTTAAATGTCAAACGGATGGCTATTAGTGACGGACATATACGACATACATACGTGCACGCAGAGACAGCACAAGCTGAAGTCGTTCGGATGCGAAACCCTCATCTTCCTGAACTTCTTTTGCTCTTCGGACGAGACTAGCGGAGGGGAGAGGGTGGTGGTGGTGAGGAAGAGCGAAGACCGAAATGACAATACCTTTTAACGTTGACGTCCGTTCGTCTGTCAGCCAGGCTCGGCATGTGTGTCTGTCATCCTGCCACGCCATCCTCGTGTCCTGCACACCACGGGCTGCCCGCGCATTCAATACATCATCCATTGTTAAAGACAACGACTTCAACGATTGGGCAATCACGCTGATCCTTATCCGAGAAATGAAACTTTTCCACTGCATTCAAATATTCATAATCACTGTTTCCAACAAGTTCCAAATGATACCAATTGCTTTCAATTGTTTCAGTACTGTACATAACAGACAGACAACATCAACAACGCATTATAGGAATCACAAATGGACACACCTCCGTTACTTTATAAAAAAAACATGCTTTTTTTTTCTTACACGCAAATTGTATATTATAAATCTCCAAACAAATATGATTATAGAATTTACAAACATCCTTATTTACATCTTAAATAAGTAAATTCAAAATTATTTACAAGTTTAACATCATTTTTTTGAAAGTCAAGACAAAAATAAATATATTTATCATAAAACAATAAAAATATACCTAAAACGCAATACATTATTATTCAATTATTATAGTGGTCCATATTTGTTACTCGAAAATCAATGTTTAAGTAATTTGTTATTCAAGATTTTGTTTATATGTTATTCACTCTGACTTTTATAATATTACACCTTTCATTATATCATTATGTAACTAACATAAAGAATTATTCAATTGTAACTTAATTATTCATGTCTTTCTTCAACTTATTTATAATTATATTATTATATAATGTAAACATTATTCGAAATAATTTCTTAATTTTCTGAAGAAGCAAACCTAACATCTTTAGAAATGTATATAAGTTAAAGCATGCAACGAAATATATTATATTGTATTTTTTATTATATTATTGCTAGAAAACAAGGGAATTAAAAGATTGTTTACATTAGTATAGATTTTTTTCAATTTTTAATATAAACATTTTGAACAAACCAAAGAAAAATGTACAGGATGATCTAAGCTGTGATAACTTGTTGTAATGATTGTTTCATACTTGTATAATTGTTGAAATAAATACTGTTATTTCGTCAGTTAATAAAATTATTACTAATTTACATATGTTTATTCCTTCTAATTTGAGCCAAAACATATTTTTTTTCAGTGATTTACTATATTTTCTGCTAATATATAAATATTTCGGGCAGAAAGACCCATAGTCAATAGCTCTTTGTATCAGTTGACTTTTTTTGAAATTTATATTTTTTTTATTACTGTTTTTTTAAAAGGACTTATGCAATAAACATTATTATTATAAATATTATTAGTAGAATATTTTGTATAATAATTATAATACAAAATACTCAATTTATTAGATTTGTATTTCTTGTTTTCTTCGAAAAATCTACTATACTCATAGCCGCTCCTTACTAAATCTTATATGCATATTTATTTACAATGAACAACAATAAATTATTTTTTTTTAAACCTTTTGTGTGCATTTTCAATATTCTAAAAGTTCTAAGTGTTAATTAATTATAATGTTAACATTTCGTTGATTCTATAAAAATAACAAACAAAGGCAAATATTTAAGCCTTAATTGATTCCAATTTATTTATTCAAGCAGATTTATATGCTACATTTTTTTTATATACAACTTTATGCATCTTATTTTTATATGCTTAGTAATAGAATGATAATTTGTCTTAATTATAAAAGGTAAAATGTTGGAAATAACTAAAATTACAGTTTACATACATACTATTTCTTAGTTATAAATTCTGTTTTTCTTTCTTTTTGCTTTGTAGATAGATTGCTTTACAAAATAATAACAAAAAAAAAGTTATAAATTTAGATGGTTTTATAAAGATGAACAATCGGATTTGTCGTATTGAAAGCGATGTAATAGTTGGTTAAAATGAGATGCACATGATTTGTATATGGAGAAATACAACATCTACTTCTATCTATGATCTATTGACGGTGAATTTGTTATTCAAGATATTGTTTATATGTTATTCATTCTGACTTTTATAATATTTTACCTTTCATTATGTAACTAATATAAAGAATTATCCAATTGTAACATAATTATTCATGTCTTTCTTCAACTTATTTATAATTATATTATTATATAATGCAAACATTATTCGAAATAATTTCTTAATTTTCTGAAGAAGCAAACCCAACATCTTTAGAAATGTATAATAACTAAGTTAAAGCATGCAACGAAATATATTATATTGTATTTTTTATTATTTTATTGCTAGAAAACAAGGGAATTAAAAGATTGTTTACATTAGTATAGATTTTTTTCAATTTTTAATATAAACATTTTGAACAAACCAAAGAAAAATGTACAGGATGATCTAAGCTGTGATAACTTGTTGTAATGATTGTTTCATACTTGTATAATTGTTGAAATAAATACTGTTATTTCGTCAGCTAATAAAATTATTACTAATTTACATATTTTTATTCCTTCTAATTTGGGCCAAAACATGTTTTTTTCAGTGATTTACTATATTTTCTGCTAATATATAAATATTTCGGGCAGAAAGACCCATAGTCAATAGCCCTTTGTATCAGTTGACTTTTTTTGAAATTAATTATATTTATTTTGTTTTTACTGTATATGTTTTTTTAAGGACTTATGCAATAAACATTATTATTATTATAAATATTACTAGTAGAATATTTTGTATAATTATTATACTCAATTTATTAGATTTGTATTTCTTGGAAAAATCTACTATACTCATAGCCGCTTCTTACTAAATCTTATATGTATATTTATTTACAATGAACAACAATAAATTATTTTTTTAAACCTTTTGTGTGCATAATTTTAAGGTTGTCTATACAAATATGTAATCTATTTTCAATATTCTAAAAGTTCTAAGTGTTAATTAATTATAATGTTAACATTTCGTTGATTCTATAAAAATAACAAACAAAGGCTATATTTAAGCCTTAATTGATTCCAATTTATTTATTCAAGCAGATTTATATGCTACATTTTATGCTACTTTATGTATCTTATTTTTATATGTTTTGTAATAGAATGATAATTTGACTTAATTATAAAAGGTAAAATGTTGGAAACAACTATTTTTTAGTTTTTAATTCTGTTTTTCTTTCTTTTTGCTTTGTAGATAGATTGCTTTACAAAATAATAACAAAAAAAAAGTTATAAATTTGGATGGTTTTATAAAGATGAACAATCGGATTTGTCGTATTGAAAACTATAGTTAGTTGGTTAAAATGAGATGCGCATGATTTGTATATGGAGAAATACAACATCTACTTCTATCTATGATCTATTGACGGTGACGGGCGGCATGGGGTTGGCCGCAGGTTGCGGGGGTGGATTTTGCGTAATTTCATCGGGCCGCTCTCTTGGAACCGCCAGTCATCTCTCTAATGGTCGGATCGTGCCTTATCTCGTAATATACTTACACTCCGCTCCGTGAAAGAGATACGAGACAGAAAATGTATCTATATACACACACACACACACATATATATACATATAAACTGGATGTAAATTGTGTGCCAGAGCCGAAGCCTAGATACTTAACTATATGCATACGCTCATCTGCTTCCCTTCTCTATCTCTTCGCAGCTCTCCTGATACGCGGTTTTATAAAGCCCGGTAATTGCGTCGAGCTGTAATGCAAACGCTCCTAATAATAATAATAATAAAACGAACAATGATTAAAGGATTTATAAATAAGGAGCAGAAATTAAAAGGATTGCAGGATAAATGAGTATGCAACATTATCTCGTTGCAACCACGATCATTTCAAAACATAAAACGCTTAAGCTAGAGAGCATAGCACCCCAGCTTTGCTTTGGTGCGACTTCCGCGATCCATAAATTATATCTCATTACCTTCACCATTGCTCCAATAAAACCTCTTCGTGTTCTGCCGTCGCGTTTATTGCTCGTTTAAATCAATCGATTTTCACTTCCGACCATATCGATTTATTCCAATTTCTCCTATAAATTAACATTATCCTAGGTTCGGTCTCTTCAAACCGCATAAATACACCCTTCACTTCAAAATGTATATTTCTAGTATCTAGAATTAATTGTACATTAATTATTATAAGCTACAACATATACATTGAAACATAAATTACAACGCAATTAATGTCTATCACTGCTATATAAAATGTTAGTACCTTGATGTATTTACTATAATATTCCACCTGAAATCTTTAAATATCTAATGTGCAATTAGGACATAACTAAACTTTATAGATAATTAAATTATATTTCTCTCATTAAATTAGTAGAGACAGTAATATTTCCTGATAAGAAATAATTTTAATTATAAAATTGTTTCAATTATTTTAAATTCTAATCACAGTCTTCCATGTGAATGCTTGTGAATTAAGACTTTATTATATTTTACTTTAATTTATTAGGACAACAAATTCACTATAAAAGACATAAGATAATTAGTTTCTTATATTTTATGAGCCATGTGAGTTTACAATCAAAGTTCAGTTTACGTTACCTCTGATAACGTAGGTTTGATATAAGGAAGTGCGTAATTTCAAACAAAATGTGAGCAGAAGTTGGGTCAGAAGATGAAAATAACATCCAACAAATTAAAAATAAAGTTATCCAGATTCTTGAATCAATATGTTAAGAAAATAATAGTTTTTCAGTGGAAAATTGAAAACAAAATTTAAGATGTTTAAAAAGGTGCATAAATGAAATTTAAAACAATTTATTTTGTAATGAAAATTATCTTGATTTAGCGTTATTGTTATGTAATCAGTGTTAAATGCAATAAGTTTGTATAAGAAAAAAGAATCAACTTTAGAATCATATTTTAAAATGTGATCACATATTCAATGTAAGTTGAGTGTTTATTTAATAAAACTTTGCGTTTTCTGCACGAGGGAACGTATTTTTTACATCTGGAAACGAAGTTTCGCATAACAAAGCAATTTCGTGGAACTCACTATATATTCGTTAAACGAGGTATGGCTGTATTGTCACAATGAAATTAAAAACAATTTGTTTTATAATGAAAATGATCTTGATATAGCAAGAAGTGTTATTGTTAAGTAATCAGTATTGAATGCAATAATTTTGTATAGGAAAAAAAGAACAAAGAATCAACTTTAGAATCATTTTTTAAAATGTGATTACATATTCAATGTAAGTTGAGTGTTTATTTAATAAAACTTTGCATTTTCTGTATGAAGGAACGTATTGTTACTTCTGAAAACGAAGTAATTTCATGGAACGCACTATATATTCGTAATACAAGGTATGCCTGTATTGCCACAATTAAATTGAAAACAATATGTTTTATAATGAAAATGATCTTGATATAGCAAGAAGTGTTATTGTTAAGTAATCTGTGTTGAATGCAATAAGTTTGTATAGGAAAACAGAACAAACAATCAACTTTAGAATCATATTTTAAAATGTGATTACATATTCAATGTAAGTTGAGTGTTTATTTAATAAAACTTTGCATTTTCTGTATGAAGGAACGTATTTTTATTTTTGAAAACGAAGCTTGGCTTAACGAAGTAATTTCGTGGAACGCACCACATTCGTTAAACGAGGTACGACTATATTATCACAATTAAATTTAAAAGCCCTTTATTTTATAATGAAAATGATCTTGATTTAGCAAAGAAGTGTTATTGTTAAGTGGAAGTGGAAGAAAACGAATTATTTTGGGCAACACATAAAATACACCAATACTAACAATAATTGATGAGTAAAAATCGTAATTTTACAGTTTTTACAATCATATATTTATTTATAAATGATTCGATTGAAATGAATTTTAAGTATTCCTAATTGAATTGAATTGAAAGGAATAATTTCTTCGAAATGAATTTTTATAATATATTATTTAAATTGTACATTGAATGAGGGCATTGTAACAAGAATCAAATAAATGTGATAATAAATCATTACAATGTTATTACGTTTCCTTTTTTTCAACTTTCTTGCGATACTTAAGACAATTCACAAGAAATCCAATAACAAGAGCAAATCTTTTCGATCTATAAGAGAATTGCCGCTTGAATTGTTTTTGAAATCAATGCGATTCGCTGATTGAAGATGACCAATCTCGTCTTCCACAATTGACACACTATTCCTTTATAGACTGCACACTTTTATATATATATATTTTTTGTAATCTCAATCTCGACATCTGCAATCTTACAAACCTGACGAAAGCGAAACCGGCAAAAAAGAACAGCAGCATACTTCTCTAAACTAGCCAAAGAAAATCGTCCTTTGAATTTCGCGAAACCTAATGAGCCCGCTATTTACCATAAGAATTCCGGCGTTATAATAATAATAAAGTGCCGGCAGCGAAACGAAACACATTCGACAAACATTCGATCCGGATCGCCGAAAAGGAGAGACGAGAACGAGAGAAGCAGCAGCAGCACAAAAAGAACGAAGGACAAGTCGAAAAATAACAAGAATCTCGCCGACTCGTCGTTGCTCGCAGAAGGATGATGATGATGATGATGGAAGGAGAAAGAGGATGAAGGGAGGACGACACATCGTAATCACAAAAAACGGTTGTTGTAACATCTCATTATAACAAGTTAAACCAATTTTGGTTCTTAAACTCGATATCGTGTAGTTATGAGGTGTACCACAGACAGGACCGTAATGACACGTACAAGCTTTCTTTCTTTATTGAGTACAGCTGGAGGCATCTCCAACTGAGATCATTCTGATTAGAAATCAGTATTCATAGTGTAATTACGCTTCTTCCTAATTTAGGCAGATAACGTTCTTGATTTAGACTAGTATTTAATTACTGAACAAAAAATATACAATAAAATGTGAAAGCTAATTAAGCTAATTAAGAGATATCAAGTTTTTATTTCCAATTATATTCAATCAAACGAGTAGAGAATCAAATTAAATATATTGAAAAACTTAACACAAACTCATACACATTATTAATATTTTGAAAAGTGTTAAACGTTGATTTATATAAAAAAAAAAAGTAAATTAAAAAAGGCTCTAACTACATATTATGTAAAATATTACATTTAATTATTATCATAACAATTTATATTGCAACAATTATACAATTTCATATCAGATTTCAAAAAGGATTATAATAAAAAAAAATTGAAAACATCAAAGATTTTCTCTTCATAAAATACTTGAAAAGTTAATAATGAAATACATATTTGATAACTTCTAGAATTATTTTTATTTAATATCTCTGTAAAAATACAATAAAATCCACTCATTAAGTGAGAATCTTTTCATTAATTATACAAGTCACAGTTTATAGTCATATAAATAAGTAGTTCAAATAAGAAAATTCATAATAGAATTGTAATAACGTATGAAAGATGGCGTATTTGTGAAATACACATATTTTATTTCTATGTTAACTGTCAACAGTTTTCAGTTTTGTGAAGGATTTCGCTGTTCGTTTGATGTTAAAATATTGAAAAACGATGTTCTAAAATGACATCTGTCAATAAATTTCAATTGAAAAAGAAAGTAATTGACAATTATTTAAAATAAATAGTTCAAATAACTAAAATCATACCTGTATTATATTAAAGTATGAAAGATAGCTTTACTATAATTTATTTGTTTGTTTTTTTTTTTTGGAAAATAAGCAAAACTTTTAGGTCAATTTTTTTCTTAAAAAAATTAAAATTATTTACATACTATCCACATTTTGATATTTCTGTATTGACTATTAACAGATTTGTGAAGGATTTCGCTGTTCTTTTGGTGTAAAAACATTCAAAAATAATGTTCTAAAATGACATCTGTCAATATATTTCAATTGAAAAAGAATGTAATTGACAATTATTTAAAATAAATAGTTCAAATAACTAAAATCATACCTGTATTATATTAAAGTATGAAACATGGCGTTAATATAATTTATTTGTTTTGTTTATTTTTTGGAAAATAAGCAAAACTTTGTTTTTGTAAGAAAAATTAAAATTATTTTTAAATTATTCACATTTTGATATTTCTATATTAACTATTAACAGGTTTGTGAAGGATTTGGCTATTTGATGTTAAAATATTGAAAAACGATGTTCTAAAATGACATCTGTCAATATATTTCAATTAAAAAAGAATGTAATTGACAATTATTTAAAATAAGTAGTTCAAATAACAAAAACCATACCTGTATTATATTAAAGTATGAAAGATGGCGTTACTATAATTTATTTGTTTGTTTTTTATTTGGAAAATAAGCAAAACTTTTAGGTCAATTTTTTTCTTAAAAAAATTAAAATTATTTTATAAATTATTTACATACTATCCACATTTTGATATTTCTGTATTAACTATTAACAGATTTGTGAAGGATTTCGCTGTTCTTTTGGTGTAAAAACATTCAAAAAAAATGTTCTAAAATGACATCTGTCAATAAATTTCAATTGAAAAAGAATGTGATTGACAATTATTTAAAATAAATAGTTCAAATAACTAAAATCATACCTGTATTATATTAAAGTATGAAAGATGGCGTTACTATAATTTATTTATTTTTGTTTTTTTTTGGAAAATAAGCAAAACTTTTAGGTCAATTTTTTGTAAGAAAAATTAGAATAATTTTTAAATTATCCACATTTTGATATTTCTATATTAACTATTAACAGGTTTGTGAAGGATTTCGCTATTTGGTGTAAAAATATTCAAAAATGATGTTCTAAAATGAATTATGGTTCGTGAATTATTTCGCAAGTCCTATGGTGTAAAAATAGAAATATTTTAAATAACTAAATTCATATTGTATTAAAATTGTATTTATAAAATTAATTATACAAAAAAATATATATTTATTTTTGAATCATTAGTTCTTAGTATTTTGTTTTATTTTTCATGCAATTTGTAAATAGATTCGTCGTGAATGGAATATGAAGTGTAATGTCTTGGGGCGTTTCTTTATTGGAATGGACGTAGCAATCGGCAATTCGCTCACGCATCTAGCGGAAAAGCGCACTTCCCCAAGGGAGATTTATCCAACCAGAAGACGAATATGATCAGTTCAATTTGGTAATTGATGAATATGTAGTTTTGGTAGACAAACATAGCGTTTGTCAGAACATATGTCCAAAAAGGCTTCGATAAAAAACGCCATCCGCTCGTAAATTCTACGCCAAAGCGATACATCTATTTAGTGAACAGATTCTATTCCACATTTGAAGCAGCGAGGAATCTTAAACTATCATAAAATTAAACAATCATTGCACCAAGTCTTCCATCTAAACTATCAGAACAAAAGAAGAAATACCCATAGGAGACAATGACCAAATGTGCAAAGTTACTTTAAAAGAAAACAAACAAACATTATTGAAAAACTAAAACAAAGTTTTAAACTTTAATAAATCCATTACATATTTAACAAAAAATTAACACATTATTTTTCATTCGCCATAATAACAACTTATTTAAAACCCGCTTTTAAAGTTTTCTTAGTTATTTCAATGCAAGAGTTATAAAATATGTCTGAAACAATAATTGCAACAAAGAAAGTTACATTTTTTTTTTAATTTAAATAAATCTATCATAATTGTGTCATAAATTTGTTAAATAATTTAAAAAAAAAATTCTCACATTGTTCTTTAAATATTTATCTTATTAATTAAGTTAATTAATTATTTTCTAGATGTGTACTATATCTATGTTAAGTACATCTAAATTATATCAAAACATATTCATTAAAAAAAGTACTTTGAAGTTTAATGTTATGATGAGTCATAGAAGTTTTTATGAAAATAGAAATGATTAATTAATTGCAATTAAGAATAAAAGCATACAAAAGTTATGTATGAATAAAGTATTTACTTTTTTTTAGTAAAAGAATTTACAGATAGTTATCCTCAAAATTAGCAGTTTGTATTCGCTCTATTGGCTTACATCTCGAAGGTAAGAATCAAGGATCAACTGATTATTCTTGACAGTAAAAAGGGGTAGAATTTCGCGAATGTTTCGGACTGTTACGGCCCTGTGGGCACACACATCGACGGGTCAGCGAGCGTTCCGTTTCGTGTGTGTCTGTGTGTACTTCTTCTCAGTGTTATTCTTTTTTTTTATTCTTACAAGAGAAGAACGTTAGTTGTGGATTCCTGTTGGATGTGTCGGCAAAAGGCACAGAAAGAAAAGAAAAGGGAGTGTGAGAGAGAGAGAGAAGGAGCGAAAGAGAGAAAGATTGTAACGCGGCGCTCGTGAGCAGGCAAGTCGCTCACCTAACATCGGACCACACACGTTGAATCCCATGGACCTCCGCCCTTTCCCCGACGACCTCTCGCCCAGAACCACCCATCGGCCCTCTTTCTACCTGTCCACATTTCAGACTCGCTGAATAGATGGCGCTCGTAGCGCCAAACACAGCAGGAATTCCACCGACTCCATCCGACCTTATCTTCCTTACTTTACATTCAGTTTTCTTTCATTATAACTACCTTCTTTTACACAAATATAGTCCATTTGAATAGTCAAATAGTATAGAAATAAAATACAAGTATAATGCATAGAGTAAATGTAACAATTATTTATTGTACACATGTACCCACATACTTTCATGGGGATTATTAACCGCAGCATTTTAGCCACTGCACAAAATATTATAAATTTAAATACAAATATAGTTAACAAGTGGTCACTGATTCAATTAATTTATAGTTGCTCAACATTCTTAATATGTTAACCTTTAAGTTGTTGATGATCACTTCCCTATATTTAAACATATATTTTTTTACAATTTTTAAGACTTTTATCTAAACCACTAAGTAACATATATCTAACTTATCTATTAGAAAGATGAACAAACTAATTTACTAAACATACATAAATTATAATTGTAATTCAATAAGAAAGTAACTGATTTTTTTTTATATTTTTATCACAATTAAAAAGTTATTACTTATCATACTTATATAACTGATTGTATAATTATTTTAGTAGTAAATAAATTTAAAAATAAGAAAAATTAACGTAAATCATTATTAATTTATTTTATTTTCGTCATATTTTTTTTTTCTATTTAATTTCCTTAATAAAGCTATATAATCAATAAACACATAAAATCTATTATGTTGTATTTCTTATTTTGTGGATAATTCAAAATACTAAACTACAAATTCTACAAATTCATATAAATTTATTTTCTACAAACAAATTTCGATGTGTCTTTTTGTTATGGAAATTATTAATATTAGTACCTTTTCTATCTTTATATGTAAATAATTGTAATTACTATAAACTAGATTTTTGTTTTCTAAATAATTGTACAAGTATCAAATATGCTAGAAAATATTAAATAATATACACAGGTTTATATAATTATTAATTAATCTCATAATTTGTTTTTTGTACATTTTTTTCAATTTAAAATACCAAGCTATACCTCGCATAATCCGGGTAATTGGTTTGAAACCGGACTAATCGAGAAGCTAAATATAAAAATAAACCGCACAAAGAGACTTAAAGAAATTATGTGTAAAAAATAATAATTTTGTGTATTAATTTTGTAAAATTATATTTATTTTAATAAATTTTGTTTCTTTTTAAATATGATTGAAACTAATTAATGAATGAAAGTAATTTGTAGAATTTATATAAAAATACTTAAATTTAATTTTATGGGTAGAAAAACTTGGGTCTAAATAATATTTATTGCAACAAATTACCAACTTATCACAATAACATGGTAACAAAATAAAAACTACATTAAACTGCTACAAAGAGCTATTGACCATAGATCTTTCTGCCTAACTTCTATCTATTTCATGTAAATCATGTGTTTTGTTGAGAGTCAAACGAAACGTAGGATTGTCTGTAAATTTAATAGTAGGTTTATAAACTAATGTTATTCATGATTCAAATCAAACGAAACGTGGGGTTGTCTGTAAATTTAATAGGCGAGTAATAAAAAGAAACATTATTTATAATTTTATAATTATAATTAAATACAATTTAGTAACTTATAACTAATCAAACAACAATAAACATGAAAATTAAATGTTTTATAAATATAAATTCTTTACTAACTAAAAATCTATTTAAAGTAGAACAAAGAATGCTTATTAGTTGGAATTCCATTTAGCAAATTCCTTCATTTAACCAATCGGAAAAGGAAGATTCGTTAATGAAGCTATTTTTTTGTTGTATTCACCGCTGTTAATTGCCGTTTTCGTTGGTGCGATCTGAAATCGATGGGGTTGAACAGATAAGGTTCGGAAGATGACGATTTTTTTTTGGGGTAGAGTGCGCGTGTGCGTTTGTGTGTATGCAAGAGGGGTGCCTGTTTTGCTTTCTGGGGGTCTAGCAGGAATTTATTTAAAATTCCTGGTAACACACCCCGCATTCTTGGAAAATCGTAAGGGAATAAATCAGAGAGTGGTTCGTTTTCGGGCCTCCGAGCGTGTATAAAGAATGTCAAACAATGGTACACACACACACACGTACACAAACATCCGCAGACGATGAGATGAAGTAAATAAATGTGGGAGAACAATCTCACAGAATCTATGTTGAAGAGCTTCATTACTCTCCCCCAGTCGAATTCGTCACTTCAGGATGCCTTTAGTAAATTGATCGATTTTAATAAAAGAAAAAGAGTTCATTTCAATATGATCAATGATTTTTTATGCATTCTTTTATTTAATGTGTAAAAAATAATTTGTCCATGAATAAGTATAATAATTAAATTAATTGGTTAAATTATAAAAGTGAACACAGTTTTAAATTATTTATTATTTGTTTACAAAAAGTTAGTATTGACAGCAATGCGGCTTCATTGATCATTGATCAGTGCGGATTCACAATAGTACGGTTTGAAAATTTCAAAACAAACTAAATTTTAATTGGACAAATTATACAAATGGTTAAAGTTTTTAATTCTTTTTTTTACAAAAAGTTAGTATTATTAGTATTTCTTAAATAATAACAAATGACAACAATATCTAGCAAAGTGCGGCTTCAATCAGTGCAGATTCACAACAGTACAATTTGAAAGTTTAAAAAAAAACCAAACTTTAATTGGACAAATTATAAAAATGGGTAAATTTTTTAATTCTTTTTTTACAAAAAGTTAGTATTATCAGTTTTTCTTAAATATTAACAAATGACAACAATGTTTCGAATAGTGCGGCTTGAATCAGTGCGGATTCACAACAGTACGGTTTGAAAGTTTCAAAACAAACTAAACTTTAATTGGACAAATTATAAAAATGGGTAAATTTTTTAATTCTTTTTTTACAAAAAGTTAGTATTATCAGTATTTCGTAAATAATAACAAATGACAACAATGTTTCGCATAGTGCGGCTTCAATCAATGCTGATTAACAATAGTAAAATTTCAAAGTTTAAAAAAAAACTAAATTTTAATTGGACAAATTATAAAAATGGGTAAATTTTTTAATCTATTTTTTTTTACAAAAAGTTACTATTATCAGTATTTCTTAAATAATAACAAATGACAATAATATCTCGCATAGTGCGACTTCAATCAGTGCGGATTTGCAATAGTACGATTTGAAAGTTTCATAACAAACTAAATTTTAATTGGATAAATTATAAAAATGGGTAAATTTTTTAATTTTTTTTTTACAAAAAGTTAGTATTATCAGTTTTTCTTAAATATTAACAAAATGACAACAATATCTCGCATAGTGCGGCTTCAATCAATGCTGATTAACAATAGTAAAATTTGAAAGTTAAAAAAAAAAAACTAAATTTTAATTGGACAAATTATAAAAATGGGTAAATTTTTTAATCTATTTTTTTTTTCAAAAAGTTAGTATTATCAGTTTTTCTTAAATATTAACAAATGACAACAATGTCTCGCATAGTGCGGCTTCAATCAGTGCGGATTCACAACAGTACGGTTTGAAAGTTTCAAATCAAACTAAACTTTAATTGGACAAATTATAAAAATGGGTAAATTTTTTAATATATTTTTTTTTTACAAAAAGTTAGTATTCTCAGTATTTCTTAAATAATAACAAATGACAACAATGTCTCGCATAGTGCGGATTCACAATAGTACGATTTGAAAATTTCAAAACAAACTAAATTTTAATTGGGCAAAATAAAAATAACTTCTATAAAATAGTTACTTATTCTATATTCTAGAGTAGTCTCTTTTTGTGCTGTTTATTTATATACGGTTTTAAGTTCATCGATTAGTGCGGGATATTGACGGAAACCGCACTACGCGAGGTATTTTTCTTATAATGAAAGTTTCTTACTTGGTAAAGAAAATGTATATGTTTATTTTTATACATTTTTTTCTTGTAAAAACGTTTAAAATTAATATTAATTATAATATATGTTAGTTATGTAATTAACTGATTCTACTGTATATAAGTTTAAATTAATAATAATAAAGTGCAAACAGTTTCGAAATAAAAAATTCTCCTCATCAAAGAGCAATTTAAACTTTAGTTCGAAAACGATTTCTTTCTCATTTTCCTTATTTAAGACATTTTAATTAAGCTGTCAATCAACTTGCTAAGCAACTTGTAATAATTTATTCATTGGTAAATTGTACAGGATAATGAGCAAAGTATATCGAAACTGTACACATTTCACATAATTGAAATCCGAATTTTTCTTTTCATCTCTCATAATTATAATAATAATGCAATTATTTCGCACGTCCAATTAACAGAACTTCTCTGCTTTGTTTACGAAAACCAATATATTTCTAGTTCGAACGTATTGTTCGCTTTTCGTTTCAGTTTCCCAAGGAACGTTCGAGCCGTGTTTCAGCGGCGCTCGTGGGTGACTCGATATGGAAATGCGCTTACGTAATTGGACGGAAAAGTCGAGTCGAGTCGAGCAGAAAAGTCAATAAATAATTTCGCTTTAAAAAGAATCGAGAGTGGAACAAAAAAAAAATAAAAGAATCTGGGAACGCAAATGTCCGGAGAAACAAACGTTCGTTCGGAAAATAACAAACGCTTTTGTGAAAGAGAAAAAGGCCGTAAATCTCGCGCCGATTGCGTAATCGGAGCGAGGCTGTCGCACGGCGTTTCAAAGGAAACGATCATCTGCGTGTTGTGTGCATTTCTGAGTAAGTACACGAACGAGAAAATATCTTTCTTTTTTATTTTTTTTTCAATATTAATCAAATGCTGTACCTGTTTGATTCTAAATATAAACTTTTATTACTTTTTTTAACAATTTATGAAATTTTGTTATTGTTTTTAATCAAATTTATAAAATTCAGACATTTTTTACCCAAGTTTTCCATAATTAACGAAAATTAAGAAATAATGTTTTTTTTTTTCTTATGTATTCTTGTTTGGCCAATAAATTATTATTATTATTAAAGAAATAATATTTAATTTAACTTTTTAAAATCGACCTCAATATAAATTCATTCTATTACATGGGTCGGCAACTTGTTTGGAGTAAAGAGCCGTATGCTTGTTAAAAAGAGTCTAGAGAGCCGCATTAAAAATCGCTATTTTTACTAATCAACTGAATTTTCCAATACATGCGGCTCTCAAAATAATGGCAATAATAGAGCCGCAATTATCTAGTCCTGCCCTATTATATAACGTTGTATAAGATTAAACTCATTCAATAATGAAGCTCATAATGTGTTGATCATAAATTAGAGGAGACAATATTTACAAATATTTTTCCTTTTTGTTTGTTCTTTTTCAGGCGATCGCCTCTTGGAACTGTTACGCAACACCTGCCGATATAAATTGGGTTTGGCATATTTCCGTGTCTTCCTTTTGTACCAGAAGCTCTTTGGATCAAATTTTAATGACTTTCCAAAATGGTATTTCGTAATTAATTGCCGCTGAAATTCCAGATTCTTATACTTCATTTTGTGTTTTGTAAAATTTTATTTTCATTGTTTTTTTTTTCTTACATAATTTTCGTACATAATTTATATAATATAAGAAATTCGTTCGTTTAACGTACTTTCAATAATACGCTTATTATTGTTAACATTTTGATCGAAATAACGTACAAATATCCGTACGAATGTACCTGATTTTGGGGAAAAAAAAATAAAAGTATTATCACCTTCTGATTGAAATGAAAATAAATAATATAGGTATTTGCTGATTAGTATTGAAAAATATAAATTTCATAAACAAATAATCGTCATCAAATCGTAATGAGTACGTGAGAGCGAACTATTTAACAAACATTGGTTTATTTTGTGTACGTTGAATGAGTGATAACTATATCAAAAATCAACTTCCTAATGATTTCCATGAATAAATGAATATTTGCTAGTTGTATCCAGAAATAATCTTTGTAATTAATGAATTGTTCTTTTGTGAATGTCGTGACTCGCAGAGGTCTTTCAATTGTATGACTCAAAGGATTTTTTTTTCATTATCCAACCAATTATTCACGGATTAAAGTAATTAAAAAATGCGTGGAATTCGCTGATGAAAGTTGCGTTTTTTTTTTATATGTATATATATATATATGAAGGGTAAGGCGAGATGGCTAAGGGTGCACGCAAGCAGCGCTAATAATAATAATAATAAAAAAAAAAGAGAAAGGAGAAAACGCTGAACCAACAAACGTTTCTAAGGGCGGCGTCCGTCGAATTCTTTTAGCGCCCTACCCGTCCCTTAAATTGCTGCTCGACTCGTCGAAAGAGGAGAGTGAAAGGGAGAGAAAAAGGAGGCTTCGTTAGTCATCTTCTTTGTTTTCCGTGGTGCGGCCGTAGCACCTAGAAGATGAATCTGCGGGCCAAAGGTGATATCCCAGATAAGGCGGCTAAATGGATTTTCAGCTGCCGGTCAGTGGTTTATATTAATGGCCCTTGGAATACAAGCGAGCAAGCAAACGCATTTCAGGCTCCCTATAAATTTATCAACTCAGCCGAACGCAAAAATTAACTTAATCTCCCTTACACATTTACCTTTCTTCCATCTCCTTTTTCCATCATCCTCTTTCCCTTTTTTTTTTTACAACCGCCGCCTCCTCCTCCTCCACAAAACCTCTTATCTCTTTTCCACACTTTTTATTTTATGCTACCATCACACTACCGCACTTATTTATTTACCTTTTAGCTCTCTCTCTTTTCATTATACACGCACACATCGTCTTTATCCATCTCTCGTTTCCCTCCGTCGCATCCTTTTCATTCTTTATTCAGTGCAACATCGGATGCCACACACATGCTGTGCAATACTACGTGAGATTCACTTAAATGGATTGCGTGGGGAACCTGTGAAATGCATTTTTCGGGCGTCGACAAAGAAAGTTACGTAAATGGGGATGCGCGTTCGGCGTTGTTACATAAATGAATGACTTACTCCGACGCCGCATGGGATTAGGCCTCCAGTTGACAATTGCATGTGACCTCAAAGGGCTCTCGTCACAATGATAGTCCTCCAAGGTGGAAACCCTTCGAGGGCCCACCTGAGTCGATCCGCAATCCATTCCGGACGTGCACTCAGCAAATCGCGACTTTCCTTCAACATAAACGTGAAAAAACTTCATCTTGATTTTTCAACGTCTTCGCATCTCGTCATTGTATTGCTAAAAACCATTGTTAAATTATTGAAAAAAAAAACCCTTACTGTAAAACTTTTTCTTTTTTTTTGTACCATTAAAAACCCATCATGTTTCTGGCTAAATGAGCTCAAGCTCACATGTACGCCACCCCTTAATAATAACACCACTGTATATGTATCTACATTGAATAAATAATTTTGAAATTGAATTGAATTCTTGATTTTCTCATACTGCATTTTTATACAGCAATATCGTACACAGTTCAATTAATAGATTCCTCTAATATCACGGACTTTTCGGACTAATCGAAAACATTAGAGCACATAAAAATAAAAAAAAATATTTCTGTACTATTTTTTTTGTTTATAAATTACTTCTATATTGAAGCCGTACTATACGAGGTATTGCTGAATTCACTTTGTTATACTAACATAAATCATGTATATAAATGTTACTGTATTACAATTAGTTCAGAAATTTGACCATTATCTTTTTTTATACAAAATAATGTACATGTGTATAAGTTATTATTAATTAATGTTTCTTATTAACTGGAATTGAATTCTTTAAAATTGAAATTCCAGAAATTCTAAACTTTGATCATTTTAATTGAATTCCTTTTCTAACAACTTTTTACAATTTTTAGATAATAAATTATGTGCTTATTCATTTCAATTTTTTGTTTGTAATTATTTATGCAATTTTATTGGTATTAATTTTATCTATAATAATCTAATAGTAAATAATGGATTATTGAAATATTTGGAGATTTTACTAGATTTAAGGAAATGATGTTTCGAACTTAAAATATAGTCTTTTTAAGTTGTTTTTTTTTGCAACATGCTATTTATGGACAAAGAATGCTATGTTTTCAAAACGGTTCTTCCAGCTTCTTGTACTTCTTGACATTATCTACCTTGTGACAAATTTATCGGTGAAAAGGCGTGGAGAATTTGCGTTTCCAGACCTAAATGGTCTGATCTCATTTCACGTCGAAGGATCTTCAAGCAAACGTCTGTTATTTGACCATATCATTTACTTAGTAAATTTTACTAAGAACTAAACTAAAATTATGGAATTTCTTAAGAATCGATATAAATTCAATATAATTGCTCTAAATTTACCATTAACTATATGTGTTATAACTTTGTTTACGGTTGTTTCATTCAGCGCTTGTTGTCTAGAAACCTATCTTAAGTATTAACTGAGGTCTTACTGTATAATACAATAGTTTAAACATCGGTAATTGATTCTATTAATTGATATAAAATAATTAATAAAATGCTATATTTACCATTAATCTCAAATTTAGAAAAAAAAAAATCATAACACTATTCACTTTCATCAAATCAAATGTTTAGAAGATATCTCTTGAACGAAAATATCTTAATTAAAACAATTACCTTTAAGTGTTAAAATAGATTGTTGATGCGAATATATTCGTCATAAGCGCTACGCAATACAAGAGACCATAACGAATATATACGACATAATCACTTATTTTGATAGTAGGCTATTATTCAGAACTATTCGATTAACATAATGAAAACTAAAATAATATAAAATTATCAAATATATCATTTGAATTTGTATTGAAATATCAAAAGATGTTTTTCTTATCTAAATATTCCCAATTTTATGGTCAGTAAAAAATCACAATAAAAATCTAAATTTTAATCATATTTATGCATACCTCGGTTAACGAAGTCCGTAATCATCCAATCAATTAGAAAACGAAAATAAAATCAAAGAATTTTGCAACCCTGATTGTTATAAAGAAAATGATTTTTTTCTTCAGTGGAAGATTTATAAAATCGTCACACAAAGAAGTTTCTGTCAAAAAATGTTAATAAGCAAAGATTTAAAAAAGTTTCGTGAGACGTATCCTATTCGGTAATCGAGGTATAGCTGTATAAAGTAAAATAATGTTAGTACAATTTACAATTGAATGTTGATCACCTGGCATTCATATATGTTTGTGACACTAATAGGAAATTAATTTTCTACGCTTTAATTAGGATTCTTAATGTCTGAAGAGATTATACAACCATTTACATATTAATAAAAGTGTTTAAAAGATCTCTCGAATACGATTAGTTTAACAAAGAAGGTATTTTTATACGTTTATATTCTTTTAACATTGAATAAATTGATAGTTGAAAAGTGGACTAAAAATATATTTGTCTACGAACGATTTGGAAAATGATTACAATTTTAAATTTGTGTTTGACTTAAACATCGTTTTCGTACAACATCGATCATTACAGAGATCGAATAATCTGATAAGGTTTTCCTTAAAAGTAAATAAAAGCTTGTTAGCGGTTTAAAAACGAAAGAACTGATTACATGCAATGTATTCCATACATTGGTGGAAGCGTGTTTCGCAAGCTGAAAATTTAGCTGAAATTATGTTATACAATTGATACGATCTGTACAAGACAGTGAACATGGTCGGTCCGAGAAAAGGGGAAAATGAGATCTACTCCTCCTCCTCCGCTGAATTATCGCACTGGAAATCGTTTTTCTCGTTTCGTTTTTTCCGTCGTTTATATCAGAGAGTCCTTTGGTAAATGTTCTGGGAATTATGACCAGGTGTACGGAAGCTCGTGATCGAAAGGGCTACGTGTTCCTGAATAACAATTAGTGTTTGGTCTCTTGCATCTCTTGTATATGTGCAACACAAATCCGTGTGGAAAATAGTTTAATTCACTTAGAAGTGATGGAATTAGCTGGAGGGGGACGACCGGAGAAACCCTCTTCGGCGATTAAAGCAGCTTGTTTCGTGCGGCGAACGAGCGTGAACCTCGCCCCTATCTATTCGCATCCAACGAAAGAAGCAAAACCCCTCTCAATTCAATGACGAAGCACCTTTACGCGTTTGTTTTAAGTGAATTATATTTTTCCAACCCCTAGCAGAATTGAACTGGAGTCGCACCGAGGGGCGGTTTTAGCCATCTATCGATTGATCGGTTCTGCTTACACCTTGCACCGTCGAAGAAGAAAAGGAGGTTTCCATCGCCACCCCAACGCCGAGGGTGCGGAATTCAATTTTCTACATCACTTGTGAATAAAATCAAAGTGTGCTCGGCTTGGCGCGTGTTTGTTGGGGTTTAGACGCGATCGATGATTCTGTGTTTTCCGAAGACCGAATCCTCCCTCGCATCCTGTTCAACATCATGCATCCGGAACGAAATGGGAAACACCACTCGAATTATTATACAGCTCCGTTTTTATTCATCGTTTAACTGTTAACACGTACTTGAAACACTTTAAATACGTTAGAAATAATATTTTCGTATTAAACACCCATATTTATTACATAAAAAAAATCAGTAACTGAATAGACTGGACTTGCAAAGTTACTTTCGTTATTAATTTCTACCATATTTGATTCTTTTCGTATCTGATTGACGGAAAATAATATTAGATATAATAGAAATATTTTCTATACAAAAAATAATTTTGACATTATTTTGTCTGAAATGTAAAGTATAAGGTTTATGAACTTTTTACTCACCACTAGTTGATTTTTCTCTAGTTTGTTGATAAAAAAAATATATATTGGAAATGGAAATGTAAAGAAAGTTTTAAAGAAAATTAACTTGCGTGATGCATATGATGCTATATCCAACTCAGATGTAGAATAAGAATATTTATATGAAAATAATGAAAATGACGAAGACATGACGAGTAGAAAATGAAGATAAAGATGATAAACGATAAAAACCTTATACTTTTCTTGTGAATGACATCAGATATGATAATCTTGGTCATTAGCAAATACTTGTAGATGGCCATGAAGAACGTTGAAAACTTGAAAACAGTGGAGAGCGCGGATTCACGACTTCCTAGATTCATTACCTATTGAGGAAACAGCTCGAACTTGTTGGGAGAGTTCTTGTACGAGTACCATACAATATTTTATGATAAAAAACGTTTTCAAAATTAAAATTTCAGGCCTGAAATGGTAAATGCAGTGATGGGCAACTACGACCTGCGAGAAAGATGCGGTAATATAGTAAATTTTAATGTATTAATAAAATTCAATTCATGGCGCGTTCATCACTATTTTTGTAATTAAATCAGTAAATTGTAATTATATAGTTATGATTTTTCATCAAATAAATCAATTATTGTTATTGTTTCCAATTTCGAAGTATTTAGAAGTGGATAGTTTTGACGATATAAAAACTACAAGTATTAACAAAAAAAAAACAAAGAGGATTTAAAAGCAAATTTTATGGAATTGACAACTAAACAGCAGTAGGTGGCAGAAATAGGGCCTGAAAGGTTGAAAGAATTGAATGAAGATGCGTAAAATTTCAGACAAAACTTTTACCAATACGACACTTTATAATAGAGAAATTTACAAATATTTCTCCTGGGAATAAAATTTAAAAAAAAATATCAGAAAGTAGAAATCAAGATGCTGCTTTCTTCTGCAGTAAATGATGATATTTTCTACAAAGAAAACGAAACCGTTCAATGTTATTTTACAGTGATATATCTCGGTTAAGATAACAAAGTTTTGATACAACAAAGTCCGCAATTGTATAAAAATAATGGAGCAAAATATATTTGTACAAGAAGAAAAAAATAAAATTAATTTATCCATATGGTTTTTCAATGAAATATTTAAAAAAAAAACCTTGTTATAGCAACTAAGACAATGAAAATGAAAACAAAAATTAAAGAAGTTCCTGTCGAAAAACAATGGTAAATACCAATTATTGAATCGACAACACCTTAAGATAATTACATCATCAACCAATTTTATGAAAGCTGAATGTCTCATCTACTTGCATCTTCGTGTTTCTGTCAAGAAATTGAAAAAACAGAGAAACGAGTTTTTTTTTTGTTATTTTTTACAGTTTTTCGAGAATTTCTGGAAAACCCCTTAAGATAATTACATCATCGACCAATGGTATGAATGCTGAATGTCTCACCTTTCCGATGAGATTATTGGCATCTTCGTTTTGCTGCCGAGTCAATTTCAGTGATAATATTCCTCACTTAGTGTTAATAACTCCGTATAGACAATTGTTAAATGAAGGAGAGAAGGAAGCAAAAACAATTAAATATTAGAGTCAAATTTTAAAATGTAATTTCACTTTGAATTGTAATTATTTAATTAAAGTTTTCTTTCTTCGAAAATAAGCTATTAATTTTTTTTTAAGAAGAAACGTATTTTGACTATATAAAACAATGTTTCGCTTAACGATGTAATTTTATGGAACTCATAAAATTCGTTAATCGAGGTATAAATGTATAATATTTACAAATATTGATAGTTTTAATAAACATCTCAAAATCACAATAAGAAAAATCAAAGCTCTGAATATGAATCAAGTACATTTTATATAATTCAATTAACACTATTACCAAATATTTTTGTTAAGATTTCAAGTGAAGAATTATTATTAACAGACAAGAGGATTATATTACAAACATAATATTTGGAAGCAATATTGTAATTTAAGAATTATGCTTTCAATTAAGTTGAACATTATCATTATGAATTTGTAACATCATTTTCATATCAAATCTGAAAAGTTTATTGTGTCTACAAATTATATATAAATTAAAATCTTTGAATTTAAAAATCACTTATTCTACAATGATGATTATGTTCATAATTTGATACTTGTTAGTTGCACTAGACGTAACTACAGACTTGATGCGTGGATACACGCATTCCTCGTGATCTGGTAGCGTGAAATACAGATTGCGTAATTGCATTTTCCTACCTCATTACCAACAAGGTAGATGTCAAAAGTGGATCAAAAAGTGAAGCGAGAACGAGCTTCGAAGACGAATAAAATAACATAAAGATGAATAAACAACACGCTTCTCGTTTCCATACAAAATGATTAGATAATTGCGCATACTCAGCGCGAGGTGTGGAATATATTATTACATAATCGTTGTATTCATATGTGCACAATTATTTATTTTTTTTAAATAATGAGTTAATAATTATAGTATTTTATGTGAAAATGAAATATAGTTTTAGAAAATTTTTTGGAGATTAAGCCACATTCTGGATTCCAGTTAAAGACAACTAGTTTAAGTCTAGAACTTTTTATTTTTTTCCTGTAATTTTGGAACTTCTTTTTCAAATTTTGAAAATAAATTAACAGACAAATTGTGACATAAACTAGCAAAATTGTATGAATAAGTAATTATGAATGGAATAACTAGACTTACTTCAGTTTACTCGAATACAGACCATTTCTCTTGATTCATAAGAAAACATTTTTTTTTAATTTTATTTACAATCTGACAATGAGTAATTGTACGAAATTAAGACAATATAAAATTAAGCAATGGTCTTCTAAAATCTTCTAAAAACTATTGTTGCCCATGAAGACTAATTTATAGCATTAATAATAAATTCATTAAAGTAATTCTGTTAGGTAATAATAAAAGTTGTGGTAATCAATCAGTGCGTTTCAAACGTATTAAATTGATGGACATTTGAGTGGTTTGTATAATGTAACGCAAATATGTGAGAATGTGGAGCAAATGATAATATAATTACTTCGATGTGTTATATATTATTTTTCTTCTACCTAGATTAAATCAAAGAGTAATCAAGGCGGTGTTATTGAATATTAATATGTAATGACCGTAATTTGTCACAGTCGATTTATCATAATTCATGCTAGTTTTCTATACATTTTTTTTATTCAATTCCGTGCAGTAACCGTAGTTTTGTAACGACAAACATCAAATACATTAGAATGTTGTCAATTAGGAACTGTTTCTCTTATTAAATTTTGTAAGAAAATGAACTATGACCTAGTTTTGATATTATAATTGAATTACTTCCACAATATTCCAAATACGTAATCTTATTTAATATTTTGCATATGGTTAATAATTTGTACTGGGTGGCCCAATTGAACTGCAACTTTTCAGAACGCTGTATTTTTTTTATTTGAAATTAGATTTTATTGAACCACAAGCAAAAAAAAATGTTGGAAAACAATTAATTTTTTTGAATTCACTTCAAATTTTCGACACTTTGAGTTCGATTTTGAGAATTTGTTGCATGGTTATTTTCGATATGTTCATCTGATATATTATTTATGCTATGAAATGTAATTAAATAATTTATCAAATAGGTCACGAAATACAGGCATACCTCGATTAACAAATAAAAATGCAACTTTGTTTTCAAAGATTCAAAATACTATAGCCAGAATATTCATCAAAACATTTAATTTGCATACAAAGTAAAATCACATTTTTTTTCTGCTTCTTTTCACATTCATTTAACAATCCTGATTTAGGAATCCTAAATCAGGATCTTTATAAAATGTTGACTCTTTTTAACATTATTTCAGTAGGAACTTCTTTAATTTCTTCATTGGTTGCTAGAACAAGGTTTTCTAAATCTTCTGCTGAAAAAACCATCATCTTTTGAATTCGATATGTTTCTAGTATAATTTTTTATCTATATTTTGAAAATCTAATTAAGCAATTAATGTTTCTGTTAAATGAAGATTTTAATTGAAGATTTCATCATACGTTTTATTTTTACGAAAAAAATGAAATAAAACGTTTTCAATGCTGACACCTTCATAAAATGTTGATTATTTTTAACACTATTTCAGCATAAACTTCTTATTTTCCATTATGGTCATAGACATTTTCTAATCCTATTAATTCAGCTATGTCAATAAATTCTTTTTTTTTAATGTTATTTTCTCCTCTTAGTATAATTTCTGGCCATATTTTGACTCAAACTCAAATTAAACATTTATTATTTATGTTAAATGAAGCTCTTAATTACACACTTCATTATACCAAAGCTTTATTATCGGAGGTAACTTTAACCAAAGTATAACATTATACCATTGGAAAGCACGGTTTTAAATATGCAACGAAGAGACGCATTTGTCCACTCCTGCTCTATACTAAGAATAATGTCAATTATAATAATAGTATTTTAACTTTTTCAATTATTTGATCATAATTCACTAATCTGTGACGTGTTGAATTTCTATAGTATTTCTAAGTAATCTTTTTATGTTTTTTTTTTGTTACAATTCATTATTATTTTGTTGATTTAATAGCAATAATTATAGAATTATAATGAAGATTATTATATAATTTAGTTTTATGTAAGAATTAATTGATTTCATTATCAATGTTTTTGTTCATTAGATAGATTGCAATAAAGATAGTAAAGTAATAAATATTATTACGTAATTTATACATAAGTATAATTCGAATGTAAATTGTTTTTGCTAATTTACGATTTGAATATTGCAAAACTAATTTATTTTCGATGATAATAAAATTCTTGTCTGCTGGTAGTTGTAAATAATCGAACTAATAACATCCATTTAGAGAAAAAACGTACGGTGGTTTCCGGTTGAGGTAGAACAGAATATTAAATTTGGAAATTAATGAGTCGCAAAAATGGTGAAAGAAAGTGTAGAAAAATGTATACACATGTAAAAAAAAAAGAAAGGGTAAGAAGGAACGTGCAGACGATCAGCAATAAAATTTGGTTCGTTGACTACGTTTCGTGGATTTAGCTTCTTCTTTTTCTCTCTCTCTCTCTACCAGGGGTCGAGTACTTTTATTTTCCTCGGCATCTTCGTCTCCTTATTCCGCGTATATATATTTCTTTTTGCTCGTGGCATTCGTTTTGAGCCTGGCTACAGTCGATTAACCATAATTGAAATTAAATGGAAGTGATCGGGAGAGGAGTTCTCATCTCTGCAGAACGAGCAGGAACGGAAACGATTACACACCAAACGGGTTTCAACAATTTTCAGGCGGAGCCCCGTCTCTGTACTATTGCAGTTATTCTGTTGTTGCTGCTTCTACTTCTGCTGCCGTTGGTTATGTTGATGTTGATCCTTTCTTGCTATTCCTCCCTCCAGTTTCCGCGGATTCCTTCATCAAAACCGTCGTACTTTAATTGTTGCCCGTGTAGGGTCTTTCTTTCCTTTGTCTTTCGCCCTCACATGACCATTTATGTAGAAACTCGCGCACGCTCAAACACAAACGCGCATATACATAAAATTGGTCATAGTTCGTTGAGTGTGAATTCAGCATAAACATTTATTGTTTTTAAACTGTTGTTTAAATTATGTCTGTCACACCTTCTGGGACGTATATAATTCCATTACGTTTAAACAACACGATTTCCCCGTCCTGTCCATGCTTTATTGTTCTTCCCATACCGTGTGCTTCGTTTCGTTTCATTCTCCTTCTCCTCCTTCGCCTACCGCTTTCCTTGATTCTTGCCCTCCGCTGTTGGCATCTCATACATCGCCGTACAAATATAGGAGAAGAGATCGTCCCCTTTTGCAAAACGTCTCTCTGCATTCTCGGCATTGCTCCATCGAAAGTACAATAATTAATTGTCGAGCAATTAATTTCCAATTATTTTTATTTGGTCTGAATGCCAAGCCAATCGTGGCGTGCTGAATCAATCTTCCTCAAGCGAAAATCCATTCTCATCCACTCCCAGTAAATTTTACGTTAATTATTTACACATTAATTACCACATTCAACAACAAATATATTCTCTTCTTCAATTAGGCAATATATTACAACTTCCTACTCTGTAAACTTACTTCCATTTCAACGTACCTTAGTTATTACTTAATTTATCCGTACTTACGTACAATAATATTAATCAGACTAAAATTTGATTGCAACCTTTTCTTATTTTTTTTAATGATAAACAGTTTGAGGGAGAAAAAAATGACATCAATTAATTTCTATTAAAAAAATTGATACAACAATTTGTGTATACCAAACAAAATACGGAACTATTTCCGTTCCAAAGGGTTTTTCGTAAGTCGAATTTGTTCGTAAGTCTAACTGCATAAATTTGAAAAAAATTGATTAAAATAAACAAAATATTTCAATGTAAACATCACAATAATTTCATAAAAGAAAACGACAAAAGAAACAAATAGTACATCTTCCAAAAATATTATATTTTATTAAAGAAATGATCAATTTTTGGCTGGAAAGTTAATTTTTGTTTCACTATATATCTAATTGTAACAAGTTAGAGCTTTTAAAATTGTGTTCGTAAGTCTGAGAGTTCGTAAGTTGGGGTATAATCTATATAACTGCACACATATGATTCTTCGATGTTCGCTTAACAAACCTTCTCTTACCGTATCTTAATTTATGTTCGCATTTACGTAAATATTTGCATCAATTTAACGTAAATACTAGACAAACGTTATTTATATTTGAATAGTTTTAAATTTTCTTATTTATGTATGTTTAACTGTTTCAATAAATAAAATCAATATTAATATTTTTCTTGAGGCCAATCAAAATTAGTAAATAAATTAATATTACCTTTTTGGACGAACGGCGGATATATCTGCCAATTCTTTTATTTAAAGTGTATTGTTCAAACTTATTTTATTGTTAATTATTATTGTTAATTACTGTAGATTTCTTTTCTGAACTTGATTAAATTATTAGAAATTCTATTGTATTATGTAATAATATTACATTAGATAAAATATATATTGAAAAGTATTATTAAATACATATACAATCCCTAATATAATATAGTATAATAACAGAAAAAAAAAATGCTTCATTTTTCTATAATTTCACTCTTAATAAATAAATATAATTTGAAATCTTCGTTTTCTTTATTAATAATTTCTTCAAAATCAGCACATTTTTAAACCTTATTAACATTATGACCGCACGAAATTCTTAAAGTTTTTTTTTTACTTCATTGGTAACAAGATTGTCTAAACCTATCACTAAAAAAACATCGATATTTTCAGAACCTATTAATTGAGCCATCTGGATGAACTTCAGTTCTAATATCTTGTATGTTCTTTCTTCTTTAGTACAACTTCTGACTGTAATTTGCAGATTTCGTAATATTAAAGCTTCGTTATCAAGGGTATTGTTAACCGACGAGGCATGACTTGACTACAAAACATATTTACCAAAAAACTTTTATCCAAATGAGGATAAATATAAATTTCTAAGCATATAAATTCTAAGAAATCTCTTATTTCGTATTATTGTATTTAAAGGAAGTTGTATTAAATGTTTTCACTTATATTTTTCTAAATAAAAGTAAAAGCGTTTAATATTGAAAAAATAATTTGGATAATTAATTGCGCCGTTCAACTTACCGTTAATTGCGTAATAAAAAAAAATGAATGAGCGAAGAAATGGAAGAAGTCGTATACAGGATACTGGTATATTGAAACATATTCAAAAATACACATAATATGTGTACACAAGTTTTGAAAATGATGTGGCAGGCGCGCAAGCCGGGACTTCACTTCTCATCGTTATGCAAAACGTCGTTCGTTAAGCAAGTCATTTTTCTTACAAATCATTTGTTAACCGAAGGTGCTCGTTAAGCGAGGTTCTACTGTATATATAAATAACGTTTAGATTAAATAAATTAATGTCAATATGACATGAACCAGTTAAACCAGCGGTCGGGGAACCGGGGTAAATTACCCAAAATGGGGTAAAAATGGTTTTTTTTGGGTAATAGGGAAATTTTTCTAATTTCATCTTACCA
>NW_017099880.1:0-566 GCF_001412225.1 Nicrophorus vespilloides | reverse complement strand
GGGTTGTAGATCCTTTTAAATGTGAAATTACTAACATACCAGAAGAACCTCCAGGTTTGGCAGAGGCAATTCTTGAACTACCATCCAATTCTGTATTCAATTTGAGACCAAAGCAAATCTGTCGTCTTTTTGTTTGTCAAAGGCTGCAAAGGCTTTCAAAATTGCATATGAGGAGGCGGTAAAAAAATTGCTGCCATTTTCAACAACCTACCTTTGTGAAATTCGATCCAATACTGAAGCACGTTTGGTGAACAANACTTTTCCACTCTAATCAACATAAAAACGAAAAACAGAAATCGATTAAACGCCGAAGACTGTATTCAAATTGCTCTTACATCAAAAAGTCCCAATTTTAAAGTAATTATATCAAACATGAAGCAACATCATGTTACCAAAACCTGAAGGGGGAAAGTTTTCAATTAATTTTTGTTTGTTCCAATTTAAGAATTTTATTTTGTTTGTCTATTACTATTTGTTACTATTTTCATGTAACTTTTTTTTTATAAATATGTAAATGCAAATTAATTCAATAAATAATGTTTATTTAAAATTTACATTGATTAGTT
>NW_017099879.1:0-1003 GCF_001412225.1 Nicrophorus vespilloides | reverse complement strand
TTTAATTTTTGACCTTAATTGGACAACTGACAACTTACGCCATCTGTTGGCTATTTATTATTTATAAGAGTTAGAATGTTTTTATCGTCTTTCCAGCTTACTTTGTACGCTTTCATTTCAAGTTTAATTACGTAATATGAATGTATGTCATCTTTTGATGGCTTTTGCATCTCTTTATTACTACACTTATTCTATCGTTTTAAGTAAACGACGTTAAACCTGTTACGAACAACACATGTTTATTTTTTAATCCCAAATAAACATGTACTATTACCAATTATTTCAACTTTACATACATTTTTAGCAAAAACATAAATACGCCATCTGTTGACAATATATCTAATTAATTTAAATTTATAACATTATATAAATATATTTTTATCTTTTGGATCTCTTTATTACGACACATGTCACAGACTGTAACGTTTCATACAAAATTATACCTAACCAATTACGAATAACACATGTTAACACTTTTAATATTTAAAGATATATTATTTCAGTTTTTCCGTATTAATTCCCAATTACTTATTTAAAAAAAAAACTTTTGCGCTCGCATTCAATACAAAAATGCATACTTTAATTGGACAGTTTTATCGAACGCGATCTTTTATAAAATATGTCAAATGTCATACGTCATTTCCTCTATAGTTACATAAAAAAACGTAAAAACGATTTTACAAATTAAATTTTTATTTTTGACCTTAATTGGACAACTAACAACTTACGCCATCTGTTGGCTATTTATTATTTATAAGAGTTACAATGTTTTTATCGTCTTTCCAGCTTACTTTATACGCTTTCATTTCAAGTTTTATTACGTAACATGAATGTATGTCATCTTTTGATGGCTTTTGCATCTCTTTATTACTACACTTATTCTATCGTTTTAAGTAAACAACGTCTAACCTGTTACGAATAACACATGTTTATTTTTTAATCCCAAATAAACATGTACTATTAGTAATTATTTCAACTTTACATACATTTTTAGCAAAAACAT
>NW_017099878.1:5321-12734 GCF_001412225.1 Nicrophorus vespilloides | reverse complement strand
AATAATTAATATTCAGATCTGAAAATTGCAATAATTTCGTTGTAAATTGATGTGTGAATAATAGATCCTTCTTTCCATTTGGAACAGTAGAGGATTACAAACGAGCTTATTTAATTAATTTCAGTAATACGTTTGAAACTACCACTCTTTCTTATGTTCATGCCTTCTCATCTCTTCATTTTGAAGAAATCCTCCGGTAGATAACACAACTATAACCTATGAAATTTTTGTATAAAATTGAAATTTTAACTTATAATAATTATTGCTGGGAATAATATATAAAAAGATATGAAGAATTTCATTTCAAATAAATTTTATTTATTAAAAACATAAGTAAAACCATTATAAATAACTTTAAAAACATGTTTCAATTATTTTATATATATTACTATTACTATTATAACATTACCATAATATATTACCTCATAAATATCTTTGAATCTTTTTTTCGATTATTATTAGTTTTCTTCTTCAATATTCACGCTCTCATTCATCTTACGTTTCTTATACAAATTGTGCTCGTCGGCACATTTATGCGTGATTATGTGGTAAATCAAAGAAATCTTTTTGACCTTGCATTTCCTTGCAACTGTGAAAACTGTGAAAAAAAAATTCTTATAAAACATTTGTTTAATAAAAACAAAAATGACTCACATTCTTCATTCGATTCGCTAGAAGTTGCTATGGAAAACAAAACAAAAATTGATATAAACAATTTGAATTGGTAAAACAAAACAATTACTCACATTCTTTATCAGATTCGGAGTCAGTAGCTACAAAAATAAATAAAAAAACAACAAATTAAACAAATTAAGTTTTCTTAATTAAAAATTATATTTACTCAAAGTTGCTACGAAAAAAAACAAATAACACAAATCTCACCTGATTTTACGACACATTTGCTAAGAAAAAGACAAATACACCATAAATATTTTTTGATTTGAAACAAGAAAATGAAATTTTCTCAACTACTTGTTCCTCAGATTCACTTGAATTTGACACATTGAATTTTCACTTGAAAATTGACACATTAAAACGAAAAAAAAACTTGGTATTTACTTACAATTACATTCATCACTTTCACCTGAAGATTCACAATTCTCTACGAAAAAGACAAAATATACTTGATTTTTTTGAAAACTGAAAATTTTTCACCTGTTTTTTCGACGTATTCACTCGAACTTGCTGCGAAAATGAAAAACATATACTATAAATATTTTTGATTTAAATCAATTCACTTGAATTTACTACGAACAAAAAATTGATGCATTAAAACGTAATTAAAGAAAAAGCTTGAAATTTACTCACATCTAGTGTGCATTCACCTGAAGATGCTACGAAAAAAGATAAATTTACTATAAATATGTTGATTACAAATGAGTAATTGAAGTTTACTCACTTATCGTGTTTACTCACAAAAAGACAATTTGCTACGACAAAAATTGAGTTATTAAAACGAAAAAAAATCGAAAATTCTCACAAGTATGAATGTTTTTATTAAACAAAAAAAACTCACTCATTAAATCATCAGACTCATCAGATTCAATTGATTTTGCTACGAGAATGACAAATTATGTTGATTTGAAACAAGAAAATGAAATTTACTCATCCATTGGATCGTCAACTTCATTCAAATTTGCAACGAAAAAAAGAGGCAAATTAGTACAAACATTTCGATTTATAAAAAAAAGAAAACTTGTAATTTACTCACAATTTGTTTCGTCGCATCCACTTGAAGTTACTACGAAAAACGACGAATTATTTTGATTTTTTTTTCGAAAACATAAAAAAAATTGAAATTTTCTCACCTATTTGTTTGCTCACATTTGCTTGCTCATTTCAAGTTTCAGAATTTAAAAGAAATGAAAATTTCTCACCCATTTTCTGGACACATTTGCTTGAAGTTGCTACGAAAAAGAAAAAACGCAAAATTACAATAATTTTGAAATTATCTCACCTTTCCTTTCGACGTATTTGTTCGTAGTTGCTACAAAAAAGACAAATTAGTAAAAAAAAAATATTTTGATTTATCGCAATTGAATTTACACATAATTTGTCTCCTTACCTTCACCTGAAGTTGATGCATTTTTTCTCGTAGTTGCTACGAAAAAAAAAGCACAGAAAAATTATAAGAAATATTTTCATTTAAAACAAGAAAGAAAAGTGAAATTTTCTCACCTCTTTGTTCGTCTACGTTTACTCGTAGTTGCTACGAAAAAAACACACACACACAATTTAGTATAAATATTTTGTTTTATAAAAACAAAACAAAAAGTGCTAACGAATTCATGCACAAATATATTCGATTCATTAAAATTGAAAATAAGTGAAATTTACTCACCTCTTTTCTTAGCATTTTTCAAGAGGGCCACGAAACAAATATTTTTCATTTATTAAAAAAAAAAGTGAAAATTACTCACCTATTCTTTGTTCATTTCTATTGGTAATTCCTGTAAAAAAAGGGATAGAATTAATATAAGTATTTAGATGAATTGAACCAAATAAGTTCGACTTTACTCACTCGGTCGTTTCTCATATTTGCTGAGTGTATGTGCTACCAATTTTGTCTTTTGGTTTTGATTTGAATCCCCTGCGAAAAGCAAAAGAAATCACGATAAATATTTCGATTCAAAATTCAAAACCCGAAAAGAGAGAGAGAAAGAAAAAAAATAGTGAAATTTACTAACCCATTTATTGTAATTAAAATAAAATCGAACAGAATTACAGAAACGAAAATCTAACAAGTTCAAATATTTGTCAAATATAAATAAATTCAATTTATTTCAATTCCAATATTTTTATTCTTCGAAATGCAAAGTGTGTACGTTAACGTCGTTCGTTTTGATATATGCCACATTTATTTTGCAGTTTGCATCGCGAAATTTTGCAGAAACAACAAAAAAAAAGTTCTTGATAAATTTTATCTCTGTACGAATAAAACAGACTGTGTGTAAAAATGCAAAGATTTAAATAAATGTTATTGAAAAATCGTAGAATTCATTACATTTATTTTGACGAATAATTTCGTTTGATTCAGTACGGAAATGCTTCTCATAATCTGGTTAATTGGTTACGTAAAAAATCCGGTCTAATCGAGATCTTTTGAAGCTGTACAGAAAGAAAATTGAAGAAAAAATACGATAAATTTGTCATAAAATTCGATTTGGTTGTAAGACTTTTAACATGTGTTATAGATTTTTGTAGATTTTTGTTTGTTTGTGTTTAAGATTTTCAAACCGGACTATGGTGAATCAGCACTAATCGAGGCCGCACTATGCGTGGTATTTCAGCATACAATTTACTATTTGTAAATTTGTTAATCGGTTACGTAAAAAAATCGGTCTAATTGAGATCTTTTGAAGCTTTTACAGAAAGAAAATTGAAGAAAAAAAATACGATAAATTTGTCATAAAATTTGATTTGGTTATAAAACTTTCAACACGTGTTATAGTGAATCTGGACTGATTGAAACAGGACTATTCAAACCGGACTATAGAGAATCGAATGAAATTCAATTTCAATTGAAAATTTAGTTTTGTCTCGCGGTTTTCAAAGCGGAAAACCAATAATTTTTCATATATAATTTTTTTTTGTAGATTTTTGTTTGTGTTTTAAGATTTTCAAACCGGACTATATTGAATCAGCACCGATCGAAGCCGCACTATGCATATTTCAGCATATAATTTAGTATTTGTTAAGTATTTCTTATCCTTTAACTTTTTCTTGCAAATCGAATTTTTGTGTAAAACGTATTTTTTTCGTGATTGATTTATAATTTTCATTACCAATAGTATTAATATAATATTCAAAAATAAAACAGTGAAAATATGTAAAAATTGTGAAAAATCAATTTTTCAAAATATTTCATGAAAAATATCAAAATTTTATATTACAAAAAAAAAACTAAAATTTACACACAGATTAGTATAGAAATGAAGTTTAAGGATTTTTAAATTAAATTTAAGAAATTTGAACATAAAAGTAAGTAAGATCGACGAAAATTTATTAAAAATTTAAAATGACGATATAAAACATATGAATTCAGACACTAACGCTCCCATTTCTTAATATTACGCGCTCTATAGCGCTCCTTATCAATCTTCAACTTCTTTATAACCAGAGCCATCACTTTGTCGTATTTGGTGTTCCTTTCTTCGCTAACGCGATGGCTTTTTCGCCGAACACAATATATAGTAAATTTTGAATTGCGAGCTCAGCGGAATCCCAATCGATACAACACAACATTAAAGGGGTGATCGGTGTTTTGTTCGGTCCCAATGTGTAATATCTGGTTCCATTGGACTCCGTGGCCCGTGTAACGTACCCCAACGATTTGGAACACGGATTCAAAGGCAACAGGTCTTCAAGTTCGTCAAAATAATCTGCAAAATATAGAAATGTAAACGAATGTATATAAGTTTATACACAATAATAGCATTGAGTTTAACTGACATCTCAAGTACTGTGCATAAATTAATTTATTTCTTTTGAACGTGGATGTATAACTTATCGTTTATCTTGATCTGGGCGGAAGGACGGTGTCGAACGATGCTCACGCATTTAGTCACACAATGATACTTCTTCGCTGATCTATTATAACGCAACAACAAATATTCGTGATGACAACATTTAATTGCTGCTGCAAACAAAAAAAAATACTCCCGCGATTCTCGGTCATATTCTCGAAAAGAAGATTAAATTACGATAAATATTTCCGATCTATTTAAATCTACTTATTCGCTCTCTTCACAACGGCAAACTTGTTAAGGTTCTACAAAAAAGACAAATTATCGATTATTTAAGCAAAAAAGTTAAATTCGCACTCACCTCCGTCCGCTATGAAACAGACAAAATTACGATAAATATTTTGATTAAATTCCGAAGAAAAATTATATTTACTCACCCATTTTTTTTTTTCAAATTTTGTGAACTATTTGCGTAAAATTTAGTAAAATTTATATAAACAAAGTTCTAAGTTGTCGAGTATCCAAGTAATTCAATTTATTTCATTTCAAATGCGATTTTGATATACAGCGCAAAAGTTTATAATAATTTTTGTATCAATTTTTTACTTTTACTATTTTTTTTCAGAATTTCTTTTTTATGTTTAATCAATCACCTAAAATTTAGTTGTTTTAAGACTTTCAACGCGTATTATAGCAAATCCGGATTGATCGAAGCTGGACAATGAAACATTTTCAAGATTTTCAAAACAAAAAATCGATAATTTATTTTTAAAAAAAAATTGTAGTAATTTTTGTAGATTTCTTGTTTGTTTGTTCTTTTTTAGTAAAATTATTCACAAAATATTTTTTTTTCCTTTTCCAAATCTCGGACTACATAGTAAACATTGCAAAAACCAGTTTGTTTCTTACAAGACTAACATGAATTTGCACGTTTTTATAACGATTGCATTAGTATTAGTGTACTAAATGTCGTTTTATTTAAGAAATAATTAACAAATTTATTGAATTTATTTTACGCTTATTATAATTGACAAATTAGGTAAATTAGAATTATATTTTTTTTTAAATAAGTGTCCTCTTTGTTGTTGTTGTTGTAGTTTCTTTAGTTCAATGTAAACATCATAGATATTTGTTGGTGAGGATCAGTCGAAAACGATACATTCGAACGATATGCTTTTCATTAATTTAGGCGATGAAATTTTTCTTATGACGTCCAGTGAGTTGAGGAAAATCTTGCAATTCGTATTAGTGATTATTGCTTTTGTTTTCCAGATAATGCAGAGAAACTGAGCAAGCTGGAGAAAAACTATAATGAAACGTTCGAAGCGTCCAAACTGAAGTTTTCTTTAATGAAGGAGGATTTAAACGGAAATACGATGTTCGTGTTGGGACGTTTTATACAAAGTTTTCTTTTATTGCTTTGTAAACATTTCACTTCATTTAAACATTGAATTAGAGAATGTCCCAAAAAATAACTGACATTTCAAATTTATCGCCATCTTTTTCGCTTTGATAGTAGACTTCAGATTTTTTATACGTTGTCACAAACATTGAGGTTAAGTTATGGAAAAGTACATGACTGAATAACGCTTAGAAATTATAAAAAAAATCACATAAATATGGTGTCCATTTTAATCAATTAATTTTTTTTTTGAAAATTTTAACGCATGAAATTAGTCCGATCGTAAATCGAAATGGAAAGTTGCGATATAAAATCGCAGTTTGGAATAGGAGTATTTTAGAAAAAAATTTAACTTAAATTTTTGTTTATATATTAAATTTGATGTCATTATTGTTGGGAATAATCATAAAAAGATATGAGGAATTTCATTTAAAATAGATTTTATTTATTAAAAACATAAGTAAAATACAATGTGTTTTTAAAGATATTTATAATGGTTTGTACATTATAAATATCTTTAAAAACATGTTTCAATTATTTTATATACAATAGATTTCATTTATTAAAAACATTACCAAAATACATTACCTCATATCTTTGAATCTTGTTTTCGATTATTATTAGTTTTCAATTTTTACGCTCTCATTCATTTTACGTTTCTTATACATTTTGTGCTCGTCGGCACATTTATGCGTGATTACGTGGCGAATCAAAGAAATCTCTTTGACCTTGCATTTCGATGCAACTGTGAAAATTACATCCTCTATTATTTAGCGTCCAACTGCGGTCTCGGAGGTAAATTCCTATCACGTGTATTGTTGCCAACTTTGCCTGTTAAACTGTGCGTGGCCAGGGTTTCTCTCGAGAATAAAGCCATCAACATGTCGTGAGTCGCTTTTCTGTAGCAATACCATCTGATGAAATTGTATTTTCTCGCTGAAATCAGACTGTTGTTGCATCCGAAATTGATGACTTTCTCGACATCATCATCATCCTCATCCATGGATTTGCGTTTCCGCAAATTCCTTTCAGGTTTAATGTCTTCTTGTCGTTGAGTAGTTCTTGATATTTAATGATTTTATAGGAAGAACTAGTAGTTGTTGTGCATTTAACTAACATGTGAGTGGGAGTTGAGGTTTTAACTGGAGCTGCAATCAAGAAATTAATTAATTAGTATCATAAATGTATATGAAATTTTAAAGTTGACTTACCCATTTTTCAAGTTGATGCAGTTTTTCTGTTCAGTAGGAAACGAAAAGTAGGAGAAGATGTGAGCGGTGCAAACACAAAACTTTGAATGTTGACTTAAATAAACTTGACCCTTTTATACACAAAGTTAGGTTGTAGTTAATACCCTTGCGCATGCGCATCTTACTTTTCCATGTAATAAGGGTAATAAAAAAGGAAGGGTAGAGTCGTACAGTTCGAATCTACCTGTACAAAAATTTTCAAAACTACCTTGTTTTTCCCCTAAATATCTAATTATTGCATGAATTGTTGATATTATATATTTGTCTCAAATTGCAGAAACCATGTAAATTCTAT
>NW_017099878.1:0-5304 GCF_001412225.1 Nicrophorus vespilloides | reverse complement strand
ATTTCTTTAAAATAATGATTCGTTGCAGCAAACTCATTGTAACTGTTTCGAGGTAAGAGAATAATTGATATTAGTAATTAATAGATTTGTAAAAATTAAAAAGTTCAAAAACTAAATCCATTTTCTCAAATAAGAATACAAGTAAAATATGTGTAATTGGTTTACAAAGACTAAACGTATACTTATTTAAGCTTTGTTTTGAAATAATTATTAGTTAATGAAAAAATATACTCAACAAAATTCATATAATTTCGTAAAATGAAATATAATAAAAAACTTAAATTTTATTGCATTGAACTTAGTTTAAATGTAATAGATCAATTAGATCAGTCATTTTATTTGTTTGTAGATAGGAGACTAATTAATATTACTATTACAAACAAAAAGTTGGAAAATATATTTGTAAATCAGAAAAAAATATGTAGTTTTACGTATTAAATGTTACTTAATAAGCGGAATTAATTGAAACGTTAGGAATCTGAGAGGAATTTTTTAATCTTTCTTGGTTTTTGTAGTGAAAACACGCGAAAAAGAAACTATTTTTTGTCAGAAGTTTTGCTTTAAAGATAGTCGAGCCTGAAAAGTAGTGTAGTATACATCAATACCGCCGATATTAAAGCAAATTATACATTGCAAACATAAAAGTATGTTTGCATAATGGACAATAATTTACTTTAATGAAATATATTTTAAAAATAAAGAAAATGTTTTTTCATATATAAAATAAAAGTATAACTTTTTTATATTTATTTAAGAAATTAAAACTTAAGGAAACTTGATTATACTATTTCGTAGTTAAATAATAACAGAAATTCGTGAGTTTTGTTTTTTTTTTCTTCATTTGTAGAGATTTTGATTAAATTTCGATTTGTTTGTAGCTATTATAATGAAAGGTAAAAGATACATACTGTTGAAGTACGTGAATCATTTGACCAAGACGAAATACAAAATAGCCAAGTTCGTCGATATTGTTGGGAGTAAGGATATTTCGCTGAAAAGTCCGCTTTTCATTAGATTCAAGAACGAAACAATTCAATGCAAAGTCATTACGACCTCGAGTTTGTGAAAAAAAAAGTTCTTTTTTATGACTGTTTTAATTCTATTTAATTCTTTGTTTGTTTGCAAATGATAGAATCGAATTGAAAACTGTACTCGCCGATATGGAATACGATTATCGAATTACGATGAAAACGATCAGAAACAAAAACATGCTAAAAACTTTACAATTAAACGAGACAAGTTACTTTAAGTTTATGGACGTTCCAGAGAGTTACAAGAATCCTTGTATGATAGACGACGTCCATGAAGACAAGATTTTCGCTGAACGGGCGCAATCCGATGATGCTCAATTTGGATAAAAAGAAAGTCGAACATAAAGTTCAAGTTGTGATGAATACATGCAAAGTGGTTAAGTCGGAGGTGCTCAAAGAGATTTCGATGCTTTGCCAGGTTTTGGCCAAATCGCGTAAATTAGTAAAGCGCAAGTAGATTCTAACTAACAAATAGATCTAACTGTTAGATTTCCAATAAAATTGATTAGAATTTGTTATCAACATTATCAACATTTTTCATTTCTGATTATTTTTAATAAATAGTGTTAGTATTTATTTATTTTTTATTTTCTACAATTTTAAATACATTTCTTAGAATTTGCAGATAAAATTAAAAATAAGAGAGAAATTCCTAGATTCGAAAATCATAAACCTTTACAAATAAATAGGGTTTCCAATGTGAAATATTCAACACTTGAAAATGTGTTTTAGAATTTGCAATTAAAATTAAAAATAAGAAAGAAATTCTTAGATTCAAATATCATAAACCTTTATAAATTTGTAGGTTTCAAATGTGAAATATACAACACTTGTAAATGTGACAGATTTCTTAGAATTTGCAGTCAAAATTAAAAATAAGGAAGAAATTCCTAGATTCGAAAATTTAAAGTTTTTACAAATCATTTTTTTCGTTTGTCATAAACGATACAATTATCAATAATTATACAAATTAAAGACACATCTATAGGTTTTTCCAATGTGAAATATGAAATATTTGTAACTGTTATAGATTTTATTAGCATTTATGTTCAAAATTGAAACAATTTTTTTTTAGTAATTTTAATAATCGAGTGTCTTTACAAATCATCAATTTTCTCGTTTATCATACATGAGACAATTATCAATAATTATTCATTTAAAAGAAAGATACATATTTATACTTTCCAATCTGTAATATGAAATATTCAAAATTGAAACAAATCATCATAAACTATACAACATTGAACATTCTTAGTTATTTTGACTTTTAAACGTTTATTGGGGAAGTTTGTAACTATTTTCAATTTGCTGTAATTTACGTTTAAAGTCTAAAAAAAATCGTTTGTAAATTTCCAAAATCCAGACAATAACTATTCACAACACAATTATTACTGAACATTCCATTTGAAGATAAATATTTAGGCTTTCCAGCGTGCAATCTGTTATAGTTGTAACTATTACAGAATTCCTATAATTTCTCGATTTTTGTTTTGAATTGAACTAATTCATACTTATAAGTGTATTGTATGTAAATTTATGGAAAAACAGACTAATTCATTAGTTATTTTCAAATTTCCTTATTTAAGAAAATGAAGTAGTTTGTATGAATACATCAATATTAGCCATTTCTGCATGCAAAATAATAATAATGAATGCATTATATATAATTATCCGGCAAACTAATTAACGAAACAAAAAAAAACATACAGAACGGAAGTCTGTTTTGTACAGTTTCCGAACTAATTAAGTTAAATTAAATTTATTGGAATTATATATAGTTAAAAAAAAATTCATCAATGTAAAGGAAAAATCATTACGACTATATATCATCTATATATACAGTGGAACTTCGCTTAACGAGTTTAATCCTTTCCAAAATTTCCGGATTTTTACTCGTATAGTGAATTACTGGTGCAGTGAAATACGTTTTCTCATATAAACCAATGTAAATTCCGTTAATACATTCCATTGCGGAGAAGAAAAAGTATAACTTGGTCTCAATTTTTCATGATTTTCCTTTTCATATCTATGTTTAGTTTAATTCTTTAGCTTTTTATTCGGAGACATGCAAGTGTTATTAAATTTTGCACAAAAAATTCACACGCAATCCGTTACTCGTTATGCATTTTTCCTATAATTGATTTTGCTCGTTAAGCAAAATGCTTGTTATGCGAGCGAACGCTGTATATGTTTCTTCCTTTACATGGATGTATGCTTCTTCTTCTTCAGATGGTTTTGCTATCATAATTAATAGAAAAAAAAAGGAGAAACTTCGAAAATCGAGTGTCCTTATAATTTTTTTTATTATTAAATATCTTTTATTATCTATTTTTTTTATATATTCGAGGATGTTTAGGAAGGTGACCAGGTTTTAGAGGGTGGAAGAGGAGTGTCGGAAATATGTTTTGAATCATTGCAAATTTTCATATACTAAATTACATTAAAACATATTAGTGTTACTTAGAAATCAAAATCTTCATTAAGTTGAATAATTGTAGAAAAAAAAGATAAAAGTGAGTAGTAATACAAAATAAATGAGTTGCAGACACTTTCAGTACAAAAAAATGAAGTTTTAGGTATAATTAATTAAATAATTCATCAATATTTGCACATGTTTAGAAAATACTTCTATAAGTTGAATAGTTGTACACAAATTACACACTTTCATTACAAAAACCTGAAGTTTTTGGTAAGAAAGTTTACAATATACTTTAATAAATTGAATAGAAATTAGTCGCCTTCATTACAAAACTGAAGATTTAGAAATTTGTTTAATTCAAATGAAAAAGCAAAAACTAATATAAATAAAATCTAATATTTCATAAAGAATCTCTTAGTTATGAAGTACAAATTCATTTCTGTTTAATTAAATTTCAAAATCGTTCAAAATTATTGCACATTTTAACTTTTGTAAACTTAGTTTTTCTATTAAAAAAAAATATAATTTTCTTTTACAATAAATTTACGCAATTGGTTTATCAAATCACTCATTTCATCTGTCTGTAGGTAAGAGACAAATTAATATTAGTATTACAAACAAAAAATGTGGAATTAATATTTGTAAAAATGAAAAAGTTTGAAAAGCAAATCCGTTTTCTCAAAGAAGAATTCATGAAAAATATGTGTGATAGGTTTACTAAGACCAAACGTATTCTTATTTAATCTTTTGTTTCAAATAATTATTCGTAAATGAAAAATTATGCTCAAAATAAGTCGGAAAATTTCACAAATTTTTATGTGATAAATCATTCATTTTATCTGTTTCTAGGTAAGAGATTAATTAATGTTGCTATTACAAACAAAAAATATACATTGCAAACGATAGGACACGTGCGATTATTTAATTAATTTCAGTAATTCGAAAGCCTTTTTAAACTACCGCTCTTCTCTTCATTTTGAAGAAATCCTCCGGTAGATAACTATAGCCAATGAAATTTTAACTTATAATAATTATTGCTGCGAATAATAATAAAAAGATATGTAAAATTTCATTTAAAATAGATTTTATTTATTAAAAATTAAAGTAAAATACAATACAAATCTTTATAAATATCTTTAAAAACATGTTTCAATTATTTTATATACAACACTATTATAACATTACCTCATAAATATCTTTGAATCTTCTTTTTTTTTTTGATTATCATTAGTTCTCATTCATTTTACGTTTCTTATACATTTTGTGCTCGTCGGCACATTTATGCGTGATTACGCGGCGAATCAAAGAAATCTCTTTGACCTTGCATTTCGATGCAACTGTGAAAATTACATCCTCTATTATCTTAGCGTCCAACTGCGATCTCGGAGGTAAATTCCTATCACGTGTATTGTTGCCAACTTTGCCTGTTAAACTGTGCGTGGCCAGGGTTTCTCTCGAGAATAAAGCCATCAACATGTCGTGAGTCGCTTTTCTGTAGCAATACCATCTGATGAAATTGTATTTTCTCGCTGAAATCAGACTGTTGTTGCATCCGAAATTGATGACTTTCTCGACATCATCATCATCCTCATCCATGGATTTGCGTTTCCGCGAATTCCTTTCAGGTTTAATGTCTTCTTGTTTTACCTCCTGCTTGATCTCAACTCCATCATCATCATCATCAATGTTGATGATTACTCTTTCCTCCTCTACAATACATACATCATCTTCTTCTTCTTCTACCGTCGTGCTCACTGTAACTTCATCTTCTAATTGAATTTCATCAGCCTCATCTTCTTCCGTAGTGCTATTAGTGACCTCATTAACAACTGGTTCATCAAATTCGTAAATCTG
>NW_017099877.1:0-7750 GCF_001412225.1 Nicrophorus vespilloides | reverse complement strand
TAAATTAATTGAAATATGTGCCGTATCGCAAAACTTTAAAACCGAATAAATATTATATATAAATCAATGGATAATTTTGACCTATGTTTTTTTAGAATATATTTTGATTTGCTCAATTAAAATTTAGTTTGTTTTGTAATATTCAAACTGGACTGTTGGAACTCGGATAATGCATATTTGAACAAACATGATTGAATTTAAAAAAAGTATATTTGGTATAAAAATATATTATACAATTATATGGAATGATATTAATATGTTACATTATATTACATAAATTACATATATACACGTAGATTTATACAAAATAACCTCAGTCCGTCATATTTTAATAAGGTCTGTATGAATGTTTTCTCTGGCTCGATTTGTCCGGTTTCAAACATTCCAAGATATTGGCGGAACCGATTACCCGCATTGCTTGACAACCAAATACAATTTACTAAATTAGATATAAAATATAATATTTTAATTATTATCTTTTTATATAATCAATATTTTTATTAAGAATTCATTGTTTCAATAAAATAATTAATTCAGTCAATAATAAATGCAAAATTATTGCTAATTAAACGCCAACAGAGGAGCATAAAAGATATTGTAAATTGAATGACGAAATTTAAGTATTTTTCTTTCAAGCGATATTAAAGTTAGTAGAATCGAAATATTGTTAAAATTGATGATTATTATGTATTACTTTTTCTGTCCGAAAATAGTTGCTGCATTTTAATTTCACGTTCAGATTATTGAAAACTGTCAACTTCATTATTTTTTCTTAACATATTTATCAGATTTTATATGAATCTACGTGTGCGATGTTTTTCTAATAAGCGATATACTTATTTAACCGCTGTAACATAACCGAAGTGAAATTTAGCAATTATTTTCGAACAGAGGTAAGAAATTGCGAATGGATCGTCAGTACAATTTGTCAATTGTGATTTGATAATTTGTGAACAAAAAAAACTAGACTAGTGCAATCAACGCATGCAATACTGAAGTTATTAAATATTATATAAGATGAAGCATAACATATTGCGAATGAATCGTCACAAAAAGGTGTCAATGTTTTGTTGATTGTGTGTTGGACAATGTGCGCACTGAAGGTTTGAGAATGATGTAATGATTGTCGGGTCACGGCTGTGTAATCCACTGTTGGTGTGTTGGAAGGACGGATCGAGAAATAAGAACTAGTAAGTAGTTGGAGCATAAGAAATAGAAGACGAAGAAGAGATTGAGGTGGAAGGAAAGAAGTAAGGTGAATCGTTTATTATAGGACTGGCAGGTGTTTAGGGACGATCGGCAATCGCGGATCGACCGAATTTAATGATTCCGTTTGGTAATAAATAAAAATATGATAAGTTTTATGGTTCAGTCTGTACCCCGTGTTTTCATGGGTGTGTGAATGCGCGTGTGTGAGAGAGAGAGAGTGGATTTGGATTCTTCGTTATTTTTTCTTTTCTTTTTCGGAATGGTGAACCGGCAGGGCCCCATTGTGGGGCCTCGGCAGTATAATAGACGCCGAAAACAACATAATTTACGATGGGGGATGCAACGCAACGACCGACCCACAAAAACTTAATAGCTTATTTATTCAAAACGTGAAAAATTCAAAATGGCCGCGCCACCAGGTATCGCTCCGTACCTTAACCCCGCCGTCCCCCCGTCGCACCCTCGCGGCCCCACGGTTCGTTCGTTCGTTCGCGCTCCCCTCCACACCTCGCCGCCACCCCTCTGACCCATACGACGCCCCCCCGATCCCCAATCCCTCGGTCCCCCAGGTGAACGAAATTTATAGAACCGGCCTTTCAGATAATCAACCGAAAAGAGATGAGAAGAAAACCTACGAAAACCTGCCCCGAAACCGAAAATACGTGCACCCCTCCGTCCCGAACCGCCGCTCCAAAGACCCATCACGACCAAATTAATGTGTATATTAAAATTATGACCTCAGCCATCCGCCCTTGCCGGCCCTCTTCACGAAACCTCACCGGTCGACCGACAACGAAAGCGAAATAAGAAGAAGAAAAAATAAATGCACGCACACATTGGAAAAAGAGAAGAACACCTCTCTCCTGAAGATGGAGTAAACCAGAAATGCGAGAAGAAAAAACGACCTGCACGACCGCACCCCACGTTACAAACAACTTCATCGTAATTTAATTTCGATAATTACAGTGGATTAAATCTAAATCCAACCCTAATTATCTTCAATTTCTTTTTGTATTTATATCAATCCAGTTTCAAGTATTTACATGTAAATTATTACAATAACATCCGTTAGTAATATTTTCTTCCATAACATAAAAATCTCTACCTATAAAATAAAATATAACTGAAACAAATTATCGTGTCTCGTAATTCAAACATCTCTGGACACTGTGGAATATCTAGTAGTTTTGGAGTCCTAGCGGATTTTTTAAGGAATGCTAGAGGTGAAGTTGGAGTTTTTATGATAATAAACATTTTATTATTCACTATAAGATTATTAATAACTTCTATGTCTAAATTCCAGTTGCTAGATTTGTTACTAGGGTTTTTATGAGTCTAACTAGGACTCGGGAGGACTCTCCTCTAAGACTTGTGTTACATAAACATCCTATTATATCCTAGTGAATTAGCCTAATCATTAAGTAATTAGGCAGATGTAGATATTAGCAGTCCTTATCGATTGAACCCTTTGAATTTGTGCACAAACTGGTGATTACGAATAGTCCTTACGCAATGATTAGTTATGTGATCTTCCTAAGTAGTATTTGTACTAAATCATAATGACTTACTTACATACACATGTATATAATAATAAGGGCTAACATAATATAAACAATACAAAATTATTTAAACCAATAACTAGTAAACTCACTCAAATTAGTGAAATAAAATAATTGATTATGTTTTACGTTGTTATGATTATATAAATATGTTTTCATATGTTCACACTTATTTGATGAAAATAGTTAATTGAATGATATTTTCCATAATGTTTATAAATAATACAACATGTAAGTTTAATTAATTATTAATTTATTAATCTAATTGAAAACTGTATAAAACTGCAGATAATAGAAGTGTAAATAAAAATAAATTTGTCTACCTTTTTAGCCAAATTTAGAACAATTTGTCGGAATGTTGAAAGTTTCCCTCTTGATGGAGAAAAAATATGCTTTTTGTTAATTAACTTTAAGAAAAAATGTATAATCATAAAATTACAACTTACGCAATTAGTGAAATTCATATTACGCGTGAAGTATTATTTAAATAATTCATGTGAAAAATTAACGATCCAAAAGTTTTTTTTTGAAATCACTCAAATTTTATCCGGAAAAATAAGTTTGTTTACATTATTATTCTTTAAAATTCATATAATTGTTACTTTTTTTTTCATATTTTTACAGACTAAAATGCTTTATTTTTTAAATATATATTCATAATAACATTTATTTACATTTAACTTAATAACTCAAAAACTAATAAATTTATTAATGATATTGAATATGGATGGTAAAGAAAAAACTACAGAGTATTGAATGAGATTTTGTTGCGTGTTTCGTCGCGCTTTATTAAAATTAAAATCATTATTAAACTGTTATAAAATATAACTTAAAAAACAAAAGGTAATTAGTAAAGTGTTGGAAACCCAAAAAAAAAAACAATTTGACACTTTTCTGCACAAAGGGCGTCAAATTCAAATATTGCGTTATTTTTGGGACACCCTTTATATATAATTATTTGTAAAATTGTGAACTACTTAATCAATCATCTTTTCGACTATATAACATACATTTTCCCGTTTTCCCTTGTCTTTTATTTTTAAATTTACGTTTTCGTGAGCGGAACTAATTACGTCTTTCTTTTTTTTTTTTGTATAATTTCCATAATCAGCGTGATCTGAAGGAACGCTCGAAAATTTATCGTTCAGCAAATTTTTGCATTTTAACGGCGTTTAAATCGGCCGAGACGAAATAATGCGAGCGGTAAAAAAAAAACGAGTTTACGCAACTTTAATTCGTCGATTTGCATCCGAAATGAATGTAATTTGGTGAATCCTTTAGTGAGGACGCGTTCGAAAGTACTATTATTCGAGTTTGCTGGAAAGGTACCCCAACAAAGTGGTCTTCGTTTAGATATAATGAGAGAGTTTGCAATTCATTCATTACGCGGGTAATAAATATGATTAAACACCTGACGAATTAATACTCATTCCTAATAAGTGTTGGTTACATTATCATATGTTTTTTTTTTGTTATGTATAATACGTATTTAGTTTCTTGCGGAAAGGATAATAAGCCTCATACATTTTTCATCTGATTATTAAAGAAATTTATAATGTACATGTGCCAATAGAGGTTGTCATGACCATTTAAAATAATAGATGTGCGTTTAATGCACAATACAATTCTACCAAAATAAAAATACAAACAAAAATAAATAATTTATTTTGTCTGAAGAACAAATTTGATTCAGTAAATTTGGAGTTTATTTTAAATACAAATGAAAGTCTTGGCACGATTTCTGAAAATTTATTTTTCTGAGTAATAAGACTTTATAATTGGAACTTTCAGAAAAAGACCTATTCTATGTATTATTAGTGCTTCTGTATTTTGTTTAGAACCAATAAATCCTTTTTCAATCAATTCATCCATTATACTTTGAATTTCTTCCCACCTAGATATACTAAATAAATAAATGAAAAGAAAAATCTAACTTGAGAAATTGAGAAGTTTCAGTAGTTTCAATAATTTCAATTTACTTTTACATCAGGTGTAAGCAAATTTATACATTTATCGGAAAATGTATACATTATCACACAAAGTACCTTAACATATACAGGGTGCGGCAAAAATAAATTTCACATTTAGAAAAATGGAAACTTTCCAAGAAAAAACATTTGCACATTTCAAAGGGGAATTAAAAAAAAAGATAGTACATATGTTTCAGTTAATAATTAATAAAAAGAAAACAAACAAATTGACCAAAAGAAAATATTATATTTCAATAATTTCAACTTACTTTTACATCAGGTGTAAGCAAATTTATACATTGGCCGGAAAATGTATACATTATCACACAATGCATCTATCCCGCAACATATACAGGGTGCGACAGAAATAACACCTACATTACGAAAAATTGAAAACTTCCAAGAAAATACTTTCACATTTCAACCGTCAATTGAAACAAAATTGTACGAGGAATCACCAAAACTTTTTATTTTCCCAAATGTAGATATAAAAACGATACACATTTAAAGAAGTTTTGAAACTAATATGGGAGTTATTTCTGCCACACGCTGTATAAGAGAAGATATATTTATTTATTTTATTTTAACAATTTTTTATGTCCCACTGAAAATCACTTTGATTTTAACGAGAATGTAATAATAGCAAGGAATCGCGATTAAATCATATAAAAATAAATATTTTCAAGAAGAAATTTTTTTTTCCATATCTTATATCTTCAGAAGTTGATTACGTACCAGAATAAAATAATGCCTCTTGATAACCAACCTTTACATTATCATTAATTCAATGTTTTGTTAAGAAAACGATGATGATCTGATGCATATATAATGAAGCAGGAGCTTGCAATTTACATTGTATGCAATTGCATTTTTTTTTTCGAATCAAGTATCTTCATCTTATTCTATAATTAAGATAAAACTGCATCCAATTTATTCACGGCTTGTTACCTATACGAAGTCGATTCTATTTCTTTTCACGTTGTTCATTATTTTTTACTGTTCCTCGCTGTTTCTGATCTTGTTGTTTGTTGTTGTTGTAGATGTAATTTACACCTTCACGGTGATTAACGAATGAGAAAACGGGAACGAAGGCGAGATACGTAAATGCACTGCAATATCAATTTGCATTATGCCGTGAAATTTAATGACCGCAACGTCAATCCGAGTTTCGTTTTGTTGAGCGTCAAGGAAGTCGAGAGGAAGAAGAACAAAAAGAGAGAGAGAGAGAGAGATAGAGTGAGGAAAAGGAAAAAAAGGGATAAACTGCATACATCACCGACGAAAGGTACGAATTTGCTAATCACATGTAAATCGTTTGCTCGCGTTTTTTTAATGCTTCACATATTTATTTGGTTGAAAGAAAAAAAACATCAGATGCTTGTTTCGTTCGTTTTATTATTTTTCTTTTCCTCATTTCTTTCACCTGAAAATTACCTGAACTTAAATGATATGTCGTGCAGCATTCGCGAGGCACGAAGTCCCAATAAATATATTTTTTTTCATAAGCCAGAGAGAATAGTAATTGCAAGTAAACGAGGCTAGGAAGTGAATGTATTATATATATATTTTTTTGTATTTATGTAAATTTTTCTTTTTTCTTACTATTGATACCTGTGATGTATAGTAGAACCTGCTTTGTTTTGCGAGCATAATCCGTTCCAAAATTTGCAGTTTTACTCGTATAGTGAAATAATAGTAAAAATTGTTGTTTTTGATTTTTTTTTTTTGGCGATGAAATCGTCTAGTCATTTGTCACTTTCTTTTTCTTTCATTAAGCAAATGTTGGTAGCAGGCGATCGCCTCTTCTTACTTTTGCACCCCTGTCAAAATTTGGGTCATTCGCTACAATTTTATCAACGACTTCGGTTATAGTTTCTAAACTTTTTCTAAGAAAATCTGTAGTAAATTATTTTGGTTTATTGTCTTCAGAATCACTATTGTCGCGTTTTTCAATTTCTTGTTATGTCAATTCTTGAAAATCGTCGTTGGTAAGACCCTCACCTGAAACCTGCAGTACTCGTTCGTATTATATACGAATCAATGAAATGCCGCGATAATTTGAATCCTGGTAAATGTTGTGCTTTTTTAAGGATTCCAGCAAATCAGCGTTAACCGAGGCCTTACTGTAATCTTATTATAAATATGAAAAATGTATAGTTTTTCCATTTCCCATTAGTTTCTCTTCATATTTCATGTTCAGATATTACAATAATATATGAAAATATCAAGCATGTCTACAATTGAATATAAAAATTGTAGCAGTACAGAAAAGATGATTAGTTTGAACATCTATGAATTATGTATCACATTATAATTTCCTGATAAGTCTTTAGTTTCGTTTCTGAGTAGAGAGAATAAGTTATTGACAACGCTTATATCGTTGTAAATCATCGTGGCCTCATTGCATGCACATGCAGTGCAGAACGCATTGAGAGATCAACATGCAACGAGCGCATTACAGTAACTTTATGGCTTTCGATGGATTTTTCCATTTCGTGCAAATTATGATCGAACAACGGACGTGAATTATCATCCAGTCACGATAAGTTATTAACTTGAAATATCTGATTTTTAATTGGTCGGTTCTTGATTCATTATAATAACATAACATATTGATTGCGACGTCCTGAATTATTCAGACCTGTAATATATTTAAAGTTAAAAAAAAACATATTTTTACCCTACCGACATTTGTTTTGTCAGTATTTTATATAAATTAATTGGTCGTCTGTATCACAAAGATCCGACACGAAGGCATGAGTTCACATCTTTCTTTTTTTTATGTCGTGTCATTTTATTCACAATATGTTCATCAATGTGAAAATTGAGTAAATTTAAGATCGCGGTTTGACATTAAATGGATAATCTTTCCCTGTAGATCAGCGGTCGGGCAACAGGGGTAAATTACCCAAAATGGGGTAAAAATGTTTTTTTTTTTGGGTAATAGGGAAATTTTTCTAATTTATTTACCAAACTCAGAGAGCGGTTCTCTACTACTTTCCAGATCTTGAT
>NW_017099876.1:168798-193695 GCF_001412225.1 Nicrophorus vespilloides | reverse complement strand
GGTTTAACCATAAATCTCATTACTCCTATACACATTCAATGAAAACAAATATGTTTTGTTCTTTGCAAACTGTTGAATCGATTATTTAGTTCCAATTAAAGATTTCATATCAATTTTCCATAGACATTTCGTCAAAATGAAGCAATAGATGTTGTAATAATAGAAATAATTTAACAAACATTTAATCAGTCAAAATAATTTTCAAAATAAACTTGTTTTTTGATACTGTCTAATATTTATGAATAATAAGCAGATTTAAGTTTCAATTTCTTAGGTTAATATGCAAAAATGGCAAGAAAAGTGGCACAGGTCGGAGAAAGAAGCCTGGACAACTTTTTACCTGAGCCAGGCGCTATCTGGTCATGGATGCTTTGGCAAGTACTTGCACTTTATCGCAAAGAAGGAAGACACGAAAGGTGCTGGTACTGTGAGGAGGACGATAGTCCTGAGCACACGCTTTTTAGGTGCTGCAGATGGCTTAGAAGGAAACACTAGGTAGAGCCAGAATTTTAAGTTTTGCTAGAGCCGGAAAATTTTGTCGGCGAAATGCTGAAGAGTGCAGAGAGCTGAGAGATTGTAGCAGCATACATAACATAGGTGCTACTGAATAAAGAAGAAAACGAGCGGAGACTGCAGAGGGCATACAGTGGCAGTGGAGGCCAGCACTGACATAAATAATCCAAGGGAAGTGCCAGTCAGGCAAGGACAATCAGCATCGCAGAAGAGTACTGTGATACAGATGACGAATAAGAGGAGAGGTTTTAGTGCAATAAGAATCCCACAGTACCACGATTCCATCCGTGGTCCCTATATGAGGTTTCCTCTCCTCTACAAAAAAAAATCTTGTAATAAAATATTTATAATTGATTAGATTATTTGTTTTCGACGTATTTAATATAATCTAACGTAACTAAAAGTTTTTTAATTATTAATTTGTATTTGATTAAATTTCAGTATTAAAAATGTTCAATGGAATAATATAAAAAGATAGAAGTGTGAATCCCTTTTTTATTCTTCGTTGATGTATATTTCTAATGTAGCATTGTTTCAGAGATTAGATTAGATCTGCTGGATACAAAGAATACCATAAAGTTTGAAAGTGAAATCAAGATAGTGCGTGCTTCAATTATGACACTTGCTTTGGAACTGGGGTGTCTGAATCGTTATCTGCCCGGAGCCACGTAACAATAAAGATTAGAATCAGTATAAAACCAATCTGTATTTCGTTTTTAACACCACCCGAAATAAGAGAATACAGAGTTTGTCGTAATTATCCAAACTTTACTTATTATTATGTTATAAAACACTAGAAGCTAGAAAAATAATTTAAATTATTAATTAGAAAATCTGATATAACTTATTTTCAAATTATCTATTAATTATTTACTATTAAAAATAATTTAAAAAAATATATTTATTATTGCACAAAATCATTGGTTAAAAAAACAATAAATTTTGTAAACATTGTCGTTTCGACAATATTCTGGACTGTTTGAAACCGGCTAATAGTGACTTGACTGTAAATAAAGGAAGAGAAGACCGATTTATTATGTATAAAATAATAATTTATTATGAAATTTCCAAACCGGACTAAGTAAATCCGTACTACAAGGTATATTTCTGAACAATTTATTTCACCTGATATTATCTAACTTGTCTACAGGCCTAGATACCTGCAAAAAACAAAATGACAAAAAAATTTAACGACGTAAGATTGTGGTTGATATAATAAATACTTTACGATTCGAAGAACACAATATAATTTCAATCAAAAATAAAATACAAAACAAACAGTGCAGGATTTAGTTTATTCTTTAATATACTATACTTTATACACTAAATAGATATATAGATATATAAAACATCAAAAAGTAATTAATATCAGATATTTTTTTCAATTAAGTAAAATCTAAATATATAAAAAGGATATATAAAATGAAAGTCGTTTGATAAAATAATTGTACAGTTATTAAAAATTAAAAACTAGACTAAATTGTTTAAAAAAATTGTTAAAAATATATTTTGATTTGAAGACTAAATTTTAAACTTCAATTATAATAACATTTATATTAACAACAAACAAAGTTACATTAAACTTACATTTATATAATTTTATTTATATATTTAAATGTCTGCTTTCGAATAACATTAAATGTACATGTGTAATATAAAGATAAATTTAGCATTATTAAAAGGTACTTCATAAGTATGTTTTTTTTATTGTTGAAGTGAGTTTTTACAGACGTATTATGAATGAATAACCTCTCAAGAAACTTGACAATAGCGAAACTCTCGTCATAAAAGAATAGGAACGCCAAGGTAGTTAATTGCAGTCTCGGAAACAAATGAAAACCACGTAAAACTTTGCAAATTCTCGTTAGCATAAAGTCCATAAAACGATCAATTTACAATTCATATTCATATCCCCCCTTCCCTCATGTATTGATTTATAAATCGATACCATAGACCCATTGTCATACAAAATGTGCTTTCCCCTTATACTATTCGTTGCTGATTCATTCATCCAAAGAAACCCGAAAAACTGCAGGAATAAGAGACGACCCCAATGCACACAAGTAAATAGATATTCATCTTGCAATGATATGCAGATTTTTCCATCGCTCTGCCAATAATGGCATCACAGTCGTGGCTCATAATTTCCACCAGAACCACTTAATAAACCCATATAAAACCGTCATTAATCTTAATACGGAACGTGGCATTAAATATAATATTTTACAAGCGTCTCGTCTTCGTCGTCGTCCCAGCATTCGCATTAATTTAATAACAATTTCAATCAATTTTCATATTTCCATATTTAAATCTCGAAGAAACCACGCGACGGCATCAATTAAAAGCCACACACACGAGTCTCTTCTCCTCTCCACAACACAACTTTGATTCGATTCAATTTCAATTTATCGGTATTATTAATGGTGCAAATGCGATTCACTTTAATTATTTCAATTAATTCTCGACAATCTGATTTGTCGCAATGACAGCAAATTCATTTATTTTATGCTTATTTCTCAGTCGTTTTATTCTCTTTATAATAACTATTATTTATTTCATTTATAAAGCATCATTCATCATCCAATCCATTATATGTTCCAAAATTATACACAATTTCAAAATAATTTCAATTTTTGCCCTTGAATCAAAACATCACAAAAAAATGTATGATGAAAAATGTTCAATTTTCAATTGTAATATAATAAGAATCTTCTAAAATTACAGACTAATTAAAATTACAGATTAATTAATCAAATGAAATAGTAACGCAAATGTAATATTTAACACTTAGACTTCTGATTAAAAATCTGCTTGCTACTAAAAAAGTCAAGTCAAATATTTCTATTTTCTTGTATTAACTGTACTTAATAAATTCAAATTAATTATTTATATTTATTTTCTTAAAATAGTACAGATAGACTTACAAATTCCCGGACTTACGAACAAAATTCTAAAAGCTCTAACTTGTTACAAGGAGATATACTTTAGAAATGTTGTGATATAATATTGTGCAATATCAAAAACTATTTATAAGATTTTTAAAAAAACTTGATTTGTTTTTGAAGTTTTTTAAATTCTTATTCATAGTAAATAAAAATTGATATAAAAGTGTACAAAAATGTATACTTTTTGAAATTTTTAAATCCTTCCTTTCAAATTCTAGTCTGTTCCAAAAAAATATCAATAAAATCAACTATTTCAGTCCATAATAAGGCTTAGCTTAATCTATTGTACACAGTAAAAATTAACATTCTCGGCCGTTAAATTAACTATTTATACGTTTTTGTTAATATTAAATGCTTTATTATATCTCTTAAGTTATCACTGTCTATCATAAAAATTCTCTTTTTCTGGAATAAATTTTAAATTATGCTATTTTACTGCTCAGAGCTAGAGTCTATTAAACAACAATAAATCGTAATCATAGAGAAAGTAAAATTAAACCTTTATAACATTTACTGCTTAAAATTGCAAGTGTGTATTTGAAAGTTATTCATCATATAAAAATCTATATAAAATAAAAATAATTAATGTTACTAAAAGAGTGAAGCAAAATGCTGATGCTTTTTTGAGATTTTTTTTTTATTCTACTATTTCTTATATTAAAGTTTAATCATGATGATATCAGTTTCATATTAAAATTTACTTACTTTTTCAAATTATTTTAAGAAATATGTCGATTTATACTTTGCTATATTGTGGATGAAATTAGATTGGAAGACAATTTTTATAAGAAGTTTTAGTTTTTTAGAAGAAAAAAAAACTTAAATCAATTAAATTCTAATGATAAAAGTACAGAGTCTAAAGAAAAATAAAATATGTAACAGCTGTACTAATCACCTTGTCTGAATGTACATTTCACTAATTATTAATGATGTTAATTAGTCTGTAAGTAATTACGTGAATACACACATAAATTGAAAATGTAATAAGTAAAGTTGAACAAAATTATAATTAAATATGAAGAGGGTTTCATTAATTGTCACATTCCACACTTCTTCCTTTTTCCCTTCTGTGCATCGCTTTGATATTAACGTTGGGAAACTAATTTTCGTAAAAGGTTTTCGTGTGGATGCGTTTAGTAGCGTTAAAATCAATTGGATTAAGCGTGGCATAGCCATCTAATGGCACAGGAGGTTTGAGCAGTACACACACAAAAAAAATATTATATATATGACGAAGAGATGGAAGCGTTGGGTGTGAGAGGACGCACGTTAATGGAAAAAGCCACGAGTCATGTGCGCGTTATAATGATTTTATAATTACTGCGTGTGAAGTAATTAAAAATCTATTTAAATTTCGGGCCCGTCATCTCTGCACACGCATCTACTTATACATTAATGTTCACCCCAATTTGGGAATCGCAATGATTGCATTATATATTTTTTTATTAATAACAAAAATCCATTACTTACATACAACTTTTTTTGTCATTTTATCTTTTTCATTTGAACTTATTAATTGAGAATATTAATTACAATTTTGAAAAATTTATTACAATTTATCCAATAAATTAACTTCAAATTTTCAAATATTAGTGAATCGGACGTTTTTACTTGCTTTAGAATACTTAAATTATAATTGGTTGCTACGAATTCATCATTTTATTCTAGAAAGTTCAAGAAAAATTTTCAAGTTTTTATTACCAAAGTATTAATTTTTTTATCAAATATAAAATGAATGTAATTTTTTTCTCATAATTAATTAAATGTAACTTTAAAATTTGGTATAAATCTGCTAAAAATTAACTTTTATTGAGGTTTATTTATTATAGATTTTGATAAACATCTGTTGAAAGTAGAAATTGTTAAGTTTTAGTTCAAATATCGAAGACATTCACTAATTTTATCAAATATTGAATAGTTTAATTAATAAATTGTATTAATATGGACGTATTTTAATTACTTTCATTGAAATAGCTTTTCTAATGAACATAGAAAGTTATATGTTCATTGGCTAATATTTGGTTAAATATGATTTTCCTTTTACTAATAAAGCCTAATGAATAATTAACCCATAAATTGTGGTTTTCAACGTGCGCACAGCGCAAGAGTAAAGTTCATAACGGAGAAAGTATTCGAAATGCGATGAAATTTGTCTTATTCAGACGCACACAATTAATATTTTCCATGTAGACCCAACGACGTTATAAAATATCTATAATTAATAATCGTTTAAAAATGATGAATGCATTTACAGTACTTCATCGACTTTTCCAATTTTTCATTCATGCTCATTTAGCTTTAATTACACATGATTTCTTTACATCATATTTCTAATAAATTTACTTTAAACTTTTTTTATTTATTATATTATAATCTATTCGAAAATTGACTTATTTCCAATAAATAACTTTGCAAAGAAACAAAATATATTGAAATATCGATAATAAATAACAAATTATAGCAACAAAATTGAAAACATAGTTAAATGACAAAACATGAATGAATTATGATCAAATGTAATTGAATATGACAATTATTCAAATCTTCAAATTAATGAATAATCTAGGTGAAATGATTTCCCATTAAAAACTTAAATTGTAACAGCTTTAAATATACAGTGAAACCTTGCTTAACGAGTTTAATCGGTTCCAAAATTTCGGGATTTTTACTCGTGTAGTGAAATACTCGTACACATACACATAATATGTGTACACAAGTTTTCTCTTCTACTCGTCACTCGTTATGCGAAACGTCGCTCGTTAAGCCAGTATTTTTTTCTCGTTAAGCGAGATTCCACTGTTTATATAATATTGTTTGTGTAATTCTATAAATTTTCCGTTTATTGCTATGAAAATAATTCCTTCTTTAATATTCGCTTATTCTTTTAAATTTATTCCATCATTACAGCTCAAATTTTCTGTTTTTTTTGTTCAGTACATAACAATTAGAATTTGAGAAGGTCTAAGAGAGCATTTGTGCAAATTTAATGGTGCGTTCGCAGAGACCACACACACCATACACACCCGTCGAGAATAATTGTTGTGCGGTGTTGTTTAATGGTCTTTATTTGCATGGTAATGTGAAAAATTTTTGCGCCGGGAAACAAATCGAGTGAGCGTTGTTGTTCAGTCCTTTTACTTATTTTTTTTTATTTGTATCTCTCCTGTTGTTTTTCCTTTTTCGTACCGTGGTTTTCTTTTCCTGCTGGCATCAGTAATAATATATTCATCGATATTTCCAGCAAGTGGGAGTCGGATTGGTTTTTGGTTTTTGAAAAGCAGATTCGATTTGACCCTGCAGGGGTTAATTAGGATCCCGACGGGAAGTCTACGTTCCTCATTACAATCGTGTTTCTGTCCAAACGAAGATAACACCGACTCTCTACTTTGTTTATTATTTATACGGTTCAAGTGCATCTGACCACATCACCAAACGTTGTGTCATCATCATTGGTAGGGATGATGACGGAAAATCTTTTAATGAATTTTCTTTGGTGGGCGTAATGTCAACATAGATTCTTTCCTTCTTTTTTATTGCTTGATCAAATACCGACCGAAAACTTTCTATCCAATTAAGTGGAGGAAGGATGTGTTTGTGGAGAGCCAGAATCGATACCCGTTTTTTCATTATTCTACTTCTTTTTTTAATATTGAAATTCAGCAAATGTTGACAAGACGGAAGCGAACAAACAATGACTGGAGTATTGGAGATATACGTATATAAGAATTCCAATTTTCTTCTACATTAAATATATAAGGAAGAAAAACCCTCTATCCCACTCGAACGTATTGCGTTCTCCATTTTATCCTTATTTAGTTTACTTTTGATACATCGCTTCCGAACAAAAAAAATACAAATTTATAATAAGATCAGCATCCTTTATTCAGATAACAATTTCATTCTATTTAAATAATATCAAAAATTCTATCAAAATCTGTAATCTACAACAAGATCTACTAAAACATTTATATCAAAATAAAATGGATAAAATTTTCGTTATTTATTTTAATAAGGAAGCTTCTGATCAATTAAGTTACATCAAGATGTTAAGCATGATTACAATAATAGATTTAAACTGAATTAATAATAAGTAAATTCTTTAATCTTTTAATTTATTGTATTTGCTAAAAGCAAGTATGAGAAACATCCTACACGGTCACAGTTCTAGTTAGAATCCCGCAGAGTTCAGTTAAGCAAATGAGATGGAATATGATTGATATTGGAATAGATTTGTTTTGGACAGTTATTTGGCCGCCCATGGCACCTCCATGAACTTAATTCAATTACCGAAGAGACTTAGATAGAAATTATGATGTCGTTGAAGAATTTATTGCGCTTTTCGATCACTCCCAGATAGTTTTCCGAGTGTGCTTTTATATAAAAGCCCACGTAAATATGTTTTCAGGCCGCATCGTATCTTCTCCACTTTAGTGGCTCCGTAGTAATAGAGGATGATGAAGAAGTGGAGAGGCGGAGGTCGAGAGCAATGGAAGCGAGAGAATATGGACTGATCTAGTACCGAAGAGCTTGCGTGTGTCCTATGTAAATATTATCCCTCCTGTTATATAAGTGAGGTCGCCGTGTCTGGACGTGTGGCTCGGCTTCTTCGGGCCGCGCCACCCGCTGCTATAAAACTATGGATATTACATTTATATAGAAGACGAAGAATGAAAATCCTGGGCTACGAAGACCCCAGACTTAAGATAAACATTAATCTTAATTATCTTTCGGATTTCTCAGGTATCCTCGATCATAAATCGGAAATGAGGAGGAGACGGTCTCCTCTCCAATAAATCAATTCCTCTCGCGCTTATCTCGTTCTCCCTTTTTTTCCCGCCTCGGAAATTTATATATAAAAAAAATATAATATTGAGAAGAAGAAGCCAGGCAAAAGCGAGTTAAATGAGGGATGGCGAAAACCGCACCCCATCGTTTCGCGCCTCTTTTCCATATCCGACCGAATTCCTATTAGATTTCAGTCGCTTCCTAATCTGAATCGTTCGTTCGGGTCGACGTCATTGTTGTGACGATCCCAGAAGAATTGGATTAGCAGAGTACATAATGTTTGGAGCCGATAAGGAGATTAAGTAATTAGGGCTTATTTCACTTCTCCCTACTTATTTTTTCGTTTTAGGGTGTTAGTTAATATATATGTTAATAGAAAAGTGTAAAATTTCGACATTTCATAGAATGACAGCGTTTGCAACATATTTGTAGTTGTACTGAGACCCAATTGCTAAGAGTATTTCACCAATTTCTCGTTTTGACAAGGTAAGAGCTGTCATTTTAATGAGAGTTAGTCAGTGTATATATATAAAAAATACTTTAGTAAAATTATTAATTAATTACAAAAATATTCACTTTTCCTATTAAATGTACACACTTACTAATCATTATATAAGTATCATCTAAATATAGAAATGGATTTTAATCAATTTGAGTAATAGCTACAAACATAGAGTACATGTAAATAAAAATAATGACTAAAGTTATAATGACCAAATAAAATATAGAAATCATTAGAAATTAAACTTTCATTCATAAGCTTTCAGTAATCAATAAAAAAAAATATGATAAAGACAAAATATATAATTATTTTTTATTTTATATTTGTAAACAGGTATAAATTAGATTCTGATTTCTAAGTCTAACATATTTTGATATATTATATTTAATTCGATTCCTAATCTAAATCATTTGTTCGGGTCGTCGTTATTGTTGTGACGATCCCAATAGAATTGGATTAGCTTAGGACATAATGTTTAGAGCCGTTAAGGAGATTAAGTAATTAGGGCTTATTTCACTTCTCTTCTTTATTATGTTTTTTTGTAGTTCAGTTTTTGGGGGTGTTGGTATATAGAAAGATTTGTGGCAACGTGAACATGTGTTCGTTTCGGGATTATATCACAGGAGCTAATTGTCCCTTTCCATCCAATTTATGGATTTGGGAATCCATAACGATTTGTCAACCAGAAACATGATACCGCTCTACTCTCCCATGATTTCACTTGCATTTGAAGAAACGCGTATGCAAAGCGAGCACCGTTATAACACATCGATTTATCGAACTCGCTACTTACTTAGCATACTTTATTACATCCTCTGATTATCTGTGGATAATAAGGAATTGGATTATCTCCATGTTTTTCTCTACGTTTTATTCGATTTTAATTGGCGTTTCGATCCAACCGTCGCCTTCCCGCTCATTTTAATGATTAATTAACGTTGGATGCGTACAAATTAGTAGATTAATTAGTTGTCTAAATTTTGTTCTAAGAAATTTAATAATTTAGCCAAATGCAGCGGTGTTTTCTAGAAAAAAAAATCGATTTTTAATTCGTCGAGAAGAAGAGCACAGACTATATAAGGTCGGTTTAATTACTGAGACGAAACGATGCTTATAAGGCCGAAAGGCTCATTTTTATTATAATCCCATCTGCAATATCATAATATGATAATTAGTCTGTCAAGGGCGGGTGGGATTTCGCAATTGATGAGGCGAAAAACTGAAGAAGATCAGACTAGTAGGATTCGTATCGAACGTTTCGGACAGATGATTCAATGGCCAATTTGCCTTCAACGGTGAACGAACACAAGACTATTTGTATTCTATATATGGGGATCAGCTAGACCCTCCTTCAAACCTTCTTCCTCCCTCTGCGCCCTTCATCTTATTTTTCTCTCTCCAAATCCCGAACCGTTCTCCCCCTTCTTCCACGAGAAATTACTAATATATCAAGAGATCTTGGCTTTACAAATGTCAGCTCTCAGGCATTAACCGAATGCACATAAAACCGACTTTAAACCCCCCTCAATTATTCAAATTTTCTATGAAATTGCTGGGCCTAATTGAAATATAAATATATAGTTTGCAGGCTTAATGTCTTCCTTAATAAAATCACAATTACCGTCTTTCGGAAAACACACAATCAATTTTTGCAACATCCAACTGCAACACCCATGCATATTCACTTGGTACGCCATAAAAAAATCTGATCCGTGGGATAAGCTGCGTTCGCTAATGAAGATTTAATTGAATCGACTGAACTACAAGCTTCGCAAACATCGCGATACTTGCTACAAACCAATTAAACTTGTACAAAACTCGTAAAGAAAATAGTGCAAAACTCTCCGCAAACTCTTACGTAATTATCCATGATCTTATATGTTAATTACATTGAATTATTCGATGTTCTTACATTTCTTATTTAAATATAAAATGAATCATATAGATTTCTTAGAAAACAATTTGAATTTGAAATAAATTCCATTAATCACAACAAATAATTATTTCAGGAAAATTAATATATATACAAACAAAAAAAAGCAAATTTTGTATCTTTCTATTAATAGTTTTTTTTTTATATTTTAAAATATGTACATACAATTGGATTATGATTGTAAGGATTGTAGTCAATAAACAATATTTAAAAATAGAATGTACTTGTACTTATAATTTTATTAAACAATAAATTATAACTTGTAAAAGTATAATATAATAGTTCAGATCAGAATACAATTACAAGGTATATATAAAAGTAGTAGTTATTTATTATTTACATTTTTTTGTATTATGATTTGGTGTTCTTCGTAGTAGATGATAGACTTCATTGGAACGAAAACCAGAATGCTCTGCTTGTAGCTTTAAACGGATTATGTGGGCGAGGTACTATTTCAAAAGTTTATAGTTGATGCAGGGCAGTTTGACTACCTAGACCAGTCTGCCACACGCTATTAAAATCTTGTACTGCACACACTGTTGCCTTACACATATATATTTTTTTGAATCTATGTGGTTTTAAGATGATAAATTATAAGTAACAGTAGCGACAGTAAACATTAAAAAACATTACAGTCAAATTAAGAATGTTAATCGTAACTTATTGTTCTTTCATTGTTGTATAAATACATTTAAACAAGAATCTGTAAACAATGATATTATATTTTATTTATATATCCAAATTCAACGTGAAAATTTAATATTTGCAATGTAATTTAATTGGAATATATTGATAATGTATATTGTGTATTCAATTAAATAACATAGGTTTTACATTGATAATGGATATGAAATGTAATAGTACAATTAGTATAAATTAATATACATTTCACAAATGTAGTTAAAAATTATAGAATTTTATGTAACATGGATTATCGAGATAAAATCAATGAACCAATTCTCAATGATGATTATTTATTAATTCAAAAACATTTATAAAATCAACAGAATATTTTAATTAATAATAGTGTTATAAAATGGTAAATAATTATAGATTTTAAATTAATGTTGACAATTAAATTAATTAATGTGAAATAAAAAGTTCTGATCGTTTTTCGTTAGATGGTTTTAGTGAGCGATGTATACGTTGCATCTTGTCATACTAATGTCGACTTAAAGACAACATAACGCTTTGAAAAAAGTTCTTTTACAGTTTTGTGTCTAGTGAATTCAGTTGTGTGTTAGAGCGTTCCAAAATGGAGGTAAAAAAGACAAAATTCAATACATTCTAAGTAGCACTACGACCAAAGGGAAAAGCGGAGCAGGCAGCCAAAAAAATGTGTTGTTTATGGACCCAATACAGTAAGAATGCAACAGCAAAGTGTTGGTTCCAACGCTTCCGTTCTGGTAATATGGACGTCGAAGATGAGAGACGCTCTTATAGGCCAATCGTTGAAAATTTGATAAAATCATGAAAATCGTCGAGTCCGACCGGCATACGACCACTTATTCCATTGCCCATGTACTGAAGATTAGCCAGAAAGCCGTTTGAAAACATTTGTATAAGGCTGGTCTCAATGCATGGGACAAAAAGTTCAGAACTTTTTATTTCACCCAATATATCAAAATTTGTCAAACAAATATTATATTTAATACAAAAAACAACAATAATTAATTATCAAAATAAAAAATGTTAGTTTATATAAGAGATAATGAATATTAACTATGAATTATTCTAAATAATTTAAAAACTTTTCAAACGTACTTCAATAAATATTTGCTTTGATGATGTTATATATAATTACACATTTATACCATATGCATAGTATGAAACCTTGAGAAAAATGATCTAGAAATGTACTCATTAACGATATGCAATTAGCGTAATAGGTTGTTAAATAGCAATAAAATACGTTAGGAAAATCGGTTCACAAGTGCGAAAAAGCTTTGAAAATTGCGTTTTTTTTTTCGTGCCTCTCAGCATTCTTCTGTTGCGTTCCTATGAGAGATGAAAGTGCATGCATGTTCCAATAAAACTTAATTAAACGTTAAAGGAAAATTAATTCCGCTTTTGTAATATGTACGTGTGTTGAACACATGTGAGAGCGTTCCGTGTTCAGATTTAATGGGCAAATTAATAAAGTCGTTGAATGAAATATTGGTCATCGTTTCCAGAGCAAATTAGTTGGAAAAGTGAGCAATTAGATGCATCGGTGTGCGGCGCGCAGAATGCACACACATACACAAGGGGGACGACGTAAAGGGAGGCACGGGACCCCGTTGTTCGTCGTCGTTGTTGCTACGTCCGCAACACGCATGCAGACACGTCTCCACGGAAAAGGGAGCGCCGTTTAATAATATCTGATTTATTTGATGGCTTACAACTGTTCGATGTCCTGTTCATCATAGTAATGTTATGATTGATCATTCCGAATTCATTCCTTGCAGAAAAAATCGAAGAGAGACAAGAGAGCGTGGTTAAAGCAGGGTTGGGAGAATTAAAAAACGTAGAATAGAGACAGGTAGAAAGAGGTCCACGTATAATGAAGCAGCAGCAACAAAAACATTAAAAAAATAGTATAGGGGAGTTTCACACCTCGGGGAACTGAAAAGAATTTTTTAGGTGGGTGTTAAAATCTGTGGATTCTTCGTATCGTTTCTGTTTCCAGGCTAATAGATATTCAGGGGACGAACGCACGCGCGCGCGCGCCTTTTTTCCATTCCGGTTCAGAAGATAAGGTGAGCAGCAACAATTAAAATAACACAGGGGTGGATTTACGCAGCCGAAGCCCCTCGCATACAGTTTGTAACATTTAATTCGGTCCGGGTGCTTCCCATAATTGGTTCCATACAAATACTTTATTCCCTTTTCGACCCCCAAAAATCTGTTGCTTAAATAGTGTGTCGAGAAATAACTTGCACCCCATGAACACGCGCGCCCTTTAATCGCCCTCACAAATTTATTATTTTAATTAAAAAATAACATTTGCATCCTTAGTTCTATCATGATATTAAAGTTAGAAACTATAATTTTGAACACTAATGTTCATTCAATAAATATTTAGTTAAGAATTTGGCGTCCAACGTAGGGTTCCTCACAAATGGTAGATGGCACTCGAAATCCCGACAATCAAAATCCCGGCAACCATAATCCCGACTATATCAAAATCCCGATGAATTATGGTTGTCGGGTTATGTTTCTATATATTCATTACATAAAATAACTTTAATTTTATAATAACTCTTATATAACTAATTTATATTAATACAGATATGTGACTATTAGATTAATAACAAATATTTAAACTTGAACCGTATAAATAAAAAACAATTATTGTTTCATGATAAACAAGTGGTAATATTTCATTCTCTATTAACCATGCAATTAACTAGAATGCAAAAAAACTTCAAACAGTTTATATAAGTAAGCACGCACTTTCCATATAGTTTCAAGAGCCGCAGATATCTTTGAGCAAATTCCATTTACTCTATGCATGTTATCACTAAATAAATCAACTGTAATTATATAATATTTATAGAACTTTCATGTAACTTTTGTTTTTATATATATGTATATAAAAGGTGTAACGTTGAACTTGGCGTTTCTTTCGTTTTTTGTTTTTTTGTTGCATTCCTTATTATTTGTATTCATCGGTCTGCGTTTTCGCACGGAACTGGAGTGGAGTGGCAGTAAAGTGGTCACGGGAAATGCAAATGATTGGCAATTGGCAAGGAACGCAATCCCATCTCGAATGACAATTTCATTGGCAATATCGAGATTTTATTGTAATTTATGCTTTAATGTTTACACATTAAGTACGCATATTTATGCGTGGCCATTTCCAATTCAATTATTTTTATTATTGTTATCATTATTACGAGACGAGAGGATATTCTCTCGGATGCCGGTAGTTTCATCCTTTTTGCAAAAATCAAGAGTATTTTTATACAAGTCTTAGTGGATGTACCATAACATTTCATCGTCTTATAAGGATTTAAACAAATATCTATTGTAATACGTATTTTAACGATTATATGTATTAAACAATCTAATAAATTAGTTATCTAAAACACATGCTTCAATGGTATATCTATTATACTTAAAAACACCTTACAGTCATACCTCGATTAAAGTTACCACTGATAACGAAGCTTTAATATAACGAAGTCCGCAATTTAAAAATAATACCAAATAATTAGAAATTAAGTTATCCAATAGATTTCGAAAATGTTGACAAACAGGATAATAAATTTAATGATTGAAGAATAGATTATTTAATCCTACAGATTAATTTAAGTTCCTACAGATCGAAGAGATAAAAAGAGAAGAAATGTGAACAATCAAAGATTGTGCTTAAATGACATTGAAAAAGTTTTTTTGTACTGAAATAATTCTGATTTAAGAAAATGTGTTATTGTAAATTGAAAAGCTTTATTAGTAAACATAAAAGGCTATTAACCAAAAAATTTTTTTTTAACATAAAAACAAAAGCTATATTTTCTGGTAAGTTTATTTTCAAGGAGCCGAGAATGTTAAAGTCATTCAAGCGTATGTATATTATAAATCATTCGTAATTACATTCTTAATGTAACGCCACGAAATGATTGAATTATTTTTCTCCACGTCGTGTTTATTTTATTTTCTCGAGTGCATACACGATAACCAAACATTTATCAATCATAAACCAAAAGTTTATACTTACATTCAAATCATAATAAATCCTTCATAATTATTATAATATTATTGAAAGTCTATTAACATTCTCTGCATTTCTTGTATACAGAAATACCATAATGTATACATCAATGAGTACTTAAATGCATATTTTAATTATTAAATTTATTGTCTAATTATAACGTTTGTAACGGAGACATGAAGGACTACTGAAAAATTTGAAGATTTGCTATTGAATATATTATTGAAAGGCTGAAGGAAGAACTAGGAAGTATTGAACTTTTTTCTTTGTTAAAATTTGAAAAGCGTTGTCATGTGTTATAGAATTGGACTGAGAAAATATCAAAAAACAGTTATGTAAAGAAAAACACACAAAAATTGAAAGGAAGAGAAAAATTTAAGCCTTTTAGGTAGATAACTATATTTAGGAAAATATTTTGTCCATAGAAACGAATCCAATTCAATTTATAACTTTTGAACAATAATTGCAACATGTTATGGTTTAAAATCTCAATTCAACAAGTCCAAAACATATAAATATTAAAAATATACATAATTATGTAAAACAAATTCATAAAAAGAAACAAAAGTTATATGTAGAGCATCAATGCATATTATAATGGGTATGGGCAATGTTGTCCATAGAATTGAAAATTAGATATTTTTTTTCGAAAAAAAAAATTATATCTATGCTCCACGTGATCCAGGTTGTTCCGAATAACAACAAAAAAAAACTCTAAGGGCCTCACAGAAACCGATGTAATTTGAATTATTCATTATTCGGAGACAAATTCTGTGTGCTCGGTCTGAAAAGGTACGTCAATGAAGGCATAAATCCCCGTCCGGCTTTCAACGGAAAAACGCATTTCCATTGAATGGAGACAGTAAAATTTAGAAATGTTTCCGTTTCATTGTGGCTAAACGTCCCGAAATTGGCCATAACATGCTTATTTCGTTTTCTCTTTGCCCTTCCACAGTAAATTTTACAAAATGATGAGGGGGACACCTGGGTTAATTCGTACACACTCACAAAGACGCATTTATCTAAGGGGATTTTCCCTTTGAAAATCCGCACGGCCGAGTGGACAATGTGCAAGCTGCACCGAAGGCTACATTATACCTAAAACTGTGTCGCATCCCGCGATCAATGCTTGAGCCTGTACCGAATCCAGATGAAACCAGATTAAAAGGACAGGATTTAGGGCAGTACGTCGATAATTTATCATTATTGTTATGATTGCGTCATTGCGAATCGTTGCAAAAGGCAGGTGGTGTAAACGTCAAAGGCGGAATAAGTTCGACTCTGCTCTCTTCATCATCGATTTCTTTTTATTATTATTTTTTGCTCTTCCTTCGGATTTGTTGCTTGAGGAGAGCACGATCATTTATCAATATCTTGGATTGAAATGGATTTTTGATTGGCAACCGAGGCACGTAAGATCTACAGCGACGAAGAATACTCGTTTTTCCCTTTGACGTATGAAATTCAATTTTGTTCAAAATTAATTTCTCCACGTCGCCGTATATCAAATCAAACGGGACGACATTTCGGATTTCAGAAAACCAAAAGCAAATTCAATTTCCTCCATCGGAAACTTACGATTTTCTACTTCAAATAATATCTAACTCTCGTACATTTACATTTAGATATATAAAAAGTATTATTAACATTTCTTTTTAATTACTTCTTATTAATTATTAGAATTACATGCATTTCTCATAAAATTTACTCTAAAGTGCTTTATTTTTAATTATATAACTTAACAGTTAACTAAAAATTACATTTTTGTATGGACAATCCCAATATTAATAATAGTTTTTCTTCTTTACACATTTTCCTTGAAGTAAATTTACTTATTCCTAACTTATATATATCATTAATGTCACAAATTATTTATCTAGTTAAATACTAATTAGTAGTAATTAGTGGTCCATAGTTTTTAAATATTTAAATAAAAATTAAATAAAACCAAACAAAAAACTAACTAAATATCAAAGAATTTAAAAATAGCAATAGTGCATGTTACTATGAAAAAAAACTATCATAAACTATGATGATTCATCAAAAAAGTACATTTGAATTGCGTTTTGAGTTCGTTTTCTTTAAAGCATCTGGCATAATTATTCCGTTTTGAAGTAGTCTCGTCTGGATGGAAGAAGCAAGAGAAGGCGACCACTCGGAGTCAAAGAAAAACAAGGGAGAGAGAGAAAGAAATAAAAATAAAAAACTAACAAAATGTAAAAGAACGATTTGAAATATTCAAAGCACGAGCAGAGCGAGCAAATAAAATCCGGCGGAGATAATTAAAGATAATCAAGATTTTAATTACTCCATCAGGCAATGAGAGATGCAATTACTGGGGCTAAGGCATAATATTGAAATGTATTCTCTCGCTTTCCATACGTGTCTTTGGTCTGTGCGCTGTACATTTATATGGGCACGAGCAACCTGCTATACTTACTTAACATGGCGATGAGGAGAAGCCAGTTCACCCTAGTTGAACATACCGTGAATGTTACTGCGCAAAGCCTAGCACAACCACTTAGTTTTTAATTAATGATTTTCGAAGTAACTATTGAAATTAAATATTTATGTATTCGTTGCATATTACTGTTATCATTTACAATCAATTATTTATAAACATGTTAAATAACTTCAAAACATAAAATATCCATTAACACAAATTTATACTTTATTTATGGAAATACAAAAATAATCAAGTAATCATTTGTTTTTTTTTTAACCTAAACACGATCTCATTATTGTAATTGCAAATCTGTTAAACTTTGTAAAAATGAATATGTTTATTTCGAATATGTTTATTTAACTATATTTTTTGGCAATAAAAGAATTTAATGAATCTGGAAAAATTTATAATAATTATAGAAAAAAAAACCAATATATAGGGAATATACTTTATATCAGTTTTTCATTTTATATATTGAAACATGGGCGTATTTTTTGTAGTACTAAGAAAAAAAATACTTGTAATTAAATACTATTACTTCAACTTCAACGCAAGTTACTTGTTAACGAGTATTTGTAAATCCGCATTACAAGTTTTCGTATTAGTAATATACTTGACAAGTATCGCTTATTGACTACATTAATTTAGAAATGAATTTGTTTACATAAATTAAGTTCTCTTACGTTTCATGAATCAACTCAATTCTGCAATACAGATAAATATTGATTACTTAAAGTTATAATTAGAAATTTAATGTAAATAATTATGAAATGTTGGGCGGAGGAATAAACCTTTGCATATATGAATTCATTTATGCAATAAATTATAATGATGAAATTGATATTAATTTAAACTACAATTGAAATTATATATAAAAGTTATTTAAGTAAAAAATCACTTGTTTAGTATTTATTTATGCCCAAATTTTGTATTATATATTACTTACTCATATTTTATTAATTAATGTATATGTTTACATAAATTGTAAATATAAAATGAATAGATTAAAAAAGATTATTTCTAAAAGAAACAAAAGTGATTTATTTGAAAAAAAACATTTATTCTTAGATTTCAATTCTAGTTTAGACTGATGTCATGTTGTAATTCTCGAAATATACTGATGGTTATAACGAACCTCTTGTAAACAACGACGTACATTCTTTCTATATTTTTTTTTTAATAAATTGATGCTGATGTATCCAACAAATTGTATTTATTCATGTTGAAAATATAAAATGATCGATCTAAAAAAAGATCACATCTATCAATTTGTAAAGGAAAAATATGAAATTTTGTTTGAAAGAATATTTATTTTTAGATATTGATTTGAGTTTACATTGATCTCATGTTGTAAAATAACTGATGGATTTGTAAACAATGGATTTTTCTTTAATAAATTGATGGTGATGTATGTAACAAATTGTATTATTTTATGCAAATATTAAATGAACATCAATCAATTTTTCAAAGAAAAAAAATGTGAGATTTATTCTTAAATATTGATTTCAGAATACATTGATCTGCTAAAAAACATCATTCAAATTTATGCTCGATCAGTAAGAAGACGTTTGTTTGAAAATAGGCTTTAATGAAGAACATCGTGAAAAGTGCCAATGTTGATAAAGAGACATCGAAAATGTCGTATCAAGTTTGAAAAAACTTAGATTTAATGGAATGGTTTAATAAATATTAAAAAATTTCAAAACGCCCCATGGAGAGATGAAAGCAAATTGGATTTAGTTGCAAGCGATGGTAAAGTGCTTGAAAAATGCAGAGTTCAACCCCAAATTCACTACAAATACATTTAAACATGAAGGGAAAAGCATTATGGTATGAGGATACTTCTCCTGGTATGGTGTGGGACCTCTGTTTTGGATAAAAGAAACGATGGACAGATTTCTTACGTGCGCATACTTGAAGAGGTTATGCTTCCTTTTGCAGAGTGGTAGATGCCCCTAAAATGGCAACTGCAGCAGGACAATGATCCGAAACATACTTCGGTCTTTGCGCAGAGATGGATTTAACACAATAAGATCAATGTTTTGGCATGTCCATCTCAATCCTTCTACTTGAATCCAATCGAAAACTTATGGATGATTGACAAAGAGAAGATTGGAAGCGTTAGATCCAAAAACAAAACAAAAATATGTAAAAATATTCATAAAGCCTGGTATTCCATACCGTAGACTACATGAGGCTCCCTAATCAACTCAATGCCAAGAAGATGCCAAGCTGAGTTGGAATCTATTTTTACCTGATATATAATCGAGTTTTATATATTCTTTTTAATTGTTTTTATTTTATTGTCCTGTAAATGTGATTTTGTTTACAATTTTTGATCTCCTTACCAAAAATGATTTTTTTTTTAATTTGATTTTTCAATGAATTAAACCTATTAAATAAACAATTAAACGTAAGTAACATTACTTAAGACGAATTTTCAGGGTTTTGTTTTTACCAATATTCTTATTTTTTTGTCCGACACTGCAAATCAAATTTTATTTGATAAAACATATTGATTCTTAGTTGTCCATTTGAGTTTACATTGATCTCATGCTGTAATTCTCTAAAAACATTGATGTATATATTGAATCTCTTGTAAACAATGGCATTTTCTTTAATAAATTGAAGGTGATGTATCCGAGGGGTTGCAAGCGCTAATTATAACATCAAACAGGAGGGAGATTACTTAACCAGACACCCAAACCTCCCCCCGAGTGACTCCCCTTCATTGTTTTCGCTCACATAACACACAAAACCCACGCAAACATACACACACATGTATCACGAAATCCCGTGGCTTAGCTCTCCCAAGACTTGTTTATATCTCGCCTTGTAATCTTATACACTTTAATAGTTAGCAAGCAGATATGGTCTAATTAGCAAGTTTATAATACGAAATTAATATATTCAGTAATCGGATCCGTTGCATTTGTATCGTTTGGCGCAAAAAGGCAAAAAAGACCATGCCCCTACCCAAAATTAAACCCGATCCGATTTTTCCTTCTCGCTTTCACATCTTTCGTATCTCAGCGAAGAATAACAATTCGATAATCATTAAATCGATTCCATTCCAATTTCGTACACATATAAGATGTCGGAATTGCATAATTACAAGCTTTTTAATAAAGAAGCTTGCGCAACGGCCCCAATTGCTAATAAAATCAACGTATTTGTTGCAACACAACGAATCCAATTCCGAATTAGTTTCGGGTATCGATGCAGCAACCAGCAGTCGATCTGAAAGGTATGCTCTGAAAGCCTCGGTATCATTATCGAAAAGAAATCAGGTTTTCCTCTCATCTATCTACGGCAATTACAAGAACCACGTTCCAAGTTTTATTCTCCCCCATGTTATTTCACTCTCCCCTGCGTCCCTTCCCTCTTTCAGTCCGATGAAAATCCCTCCTGTCTACCTGGGCTTTATGAACCCGAGGGTGTTTACTCTGTTATGTGATAATAATATAAATTTCATACCCGTAAAACGCACGCTCTTTAGCCTCATCATATTCACATAAATTATTCCCACACTTACTAAACGTAAACACCCTTTGTACGTAATCCAAAAATAATAAGGAAAATTATTTATAAAAGGGAAAACGGTTATTGTGCTCGTGCGAGAGAGTCGTTGCCTCTCGTTACTTTCTTTGTGGACACATATATAGTGGTCGTAGTTCGGGGATGTAAATATTTACGCGAAGAAGAAAGAAACTGCTTTTAATTAACGAACTGCTTCGTAAACAAATACATCGTACTTCTTTTTTCCTAGAATACAATGTTATTTAGTTTATTACTAGCTAAATTAGTAAATGAATTTATTTTCTTAACATAAACATAATTACTATTACTGACTTCAGACTTTTGTACATAATATTTTTTACAATTATATTCATTCTGTACTGATAATTAAAGCTAAAATTGTCAATGCAATTTTATAAAACAATTAATTTCTGTAAAACTCGTCCATTATTAAGAGTCATTTGTGTATAATCGTTATATTATTTGTTAATTAGATGAAAGTTAAATTTAAATACTATTAGAAAAAATGTTAATATTATGTTGTTTAATTTGTATTTATTAACAAAAAACTAAAGCTTCTTTTATGGCAAGATGTACAATTTTCTGTATTACGAAGATTAATTTGGATTTAATCAATTTATTGGATTGGATTACTATTATAGTTAAATTGAACCAGTAATAATAATGATATATGATAGAATGTTTATTACTTTCAAAAGGTGCATTTCAGTCGTTTTTACTTATCATGTTACATGGAGCAAATTATGTCCAATTACAATTTAGTTTTTACTTTTTGCTGAACGCCATGTGCAATTATTCGTATAAAGATTGATACTGCCTTGTGCATGAGCGCAACTTATATTACTTGCATAATTCCGCAATACGACTAGTTTTCATATGGCATGCCCAAATTTGAGAGAGCATTCGTTCTCAAATCTAGCACAGTTCCTTCCAAGGAGTTGTTATTCCAGGTTGAACATGATTTATCTAACGAATATGGTTGGAAAAGTCATCCCAGGCGTCTCTGAAGTGGAGGTGCGAAAGACAGGGCAGAGACGGAGACACGCATTCTCCATGTGTAATTTACCGTCTGCGAAATGGCCATTTCTCAGGTGGCGCACACCTATAGCAATTTAAATTGCATTTGCATATATACAAACGCGTGTTTCTCTCCGACACACACCGTTCCCATTTTTCCATCCTCGCCCCGCAATGCCTACTCGTCCATCGAGAACGGAAAACTATGTGCAGAGACGCCACTAGGAAATTACTGCCAACCTTTGTTCGCTTCTCCTACTCTTTTCTATATACCAGGACTGCATTTTAATATTATTGTAAATATACATACAATTCTGCTTTTAGGAAAGCAACCATATGGTTTAAGTATATTATATAACATTATTAATTACAACACTAAAAGTGCGAAATAAAAAATCATTTCAACTGACTAAAAGACTAAAAAAAGGTTAGTTTTTTTTTTCAAACTAAACTTTGTATTACTTTAAAAACAAAGTTTATTTCTTCTTTTTATTTCTACACTAAAACATTTAATAAATTCTGCGTTTAGGAAGATAATAATATGGTATATGGTTAATAAAGATTAAAGAATAAAAGCTATTGTTTCGTATTATTTTATAAAAAAGAAAGTAAGAAAAAAATGTTAGTGGAATTAATTATGGAATGTTGAATATAATTTGCGTAATCGAATTTGTATTTGTATAAGAGAATTCAGTTAATATATTCAGTCTAAATTATATGTAATTGTAATATATAGTCAGATGCAGTCAGACGCGGATTAAAAAGAGAAATTTACAATTCGCTGTTTACGTGTTTTCCTTCCACACAAATTGCATAATTTATTGAAGATTATTTTAGCATTATGTATACCCTTTTTGTTTATAAGCAAATATATTTGGATATTTTATATTCAATCAATAAATTTCATGAAAATAAGAAATAAAGAAATAATATTTCCATTTTAAAATTTATATTATAAAACTTTTTTCTTATGATTGTGGATTATTCGCATTATGTTTCGCATTATTTGCAACATGTTAAAGAAAACATTATTGATCCTGAAGTCTTTTGACGGTGAAATTTAACTGTCAACTTGCTTACTAGATTCTCAAGTGTACCAACTTAAATACATTTATCAAAATGTTTAGTGATGATACGAATAGGTAAAGTATGATACTCAGCTATTGTTTTAACAAATTTTTCTACTTTTCTTGTAAACCCTATGATATAAATATACTAGGTATTCCACTACATATTTCTTTATGCGACAAGTTGTCAATTAAATTTTTTTTTTTTAAGTGAAAACTTATTAAAAATCCGATACGAAAATTTAGAATTTGAAAATCAAATATAAAAATTCTAACGCAATAATCATTGCAAAAAAAGGACTATTTGCTTTTGACCATAGACTTTTATTCCAAATATTTATATAATTCTTTAAAAAAAACTACTACCTCAAAACAACGTCATATGGAAACAAAACAAATGCATGAAATTATTATTAGTATTATAATATATATTCACATCCCAATACACACTGTAAAATAAAGCATGTAGTGTGGTAGCACCTTTAAACATATGAATTATATTATTTATAATTAAATGATTGTTTCAAGCAAGTTTAATAAAGCAAGTGAAACTTAATGTGCTAAATTTTAAAGTGGGTCATTTTGAAGATTCGCACAACTTAAATTAAGCGCCAAAGTTTGCAACTTAAACCAACACGAAACTCCGCAAATTGTTCTTAATAAATATCGTTTATTTATGTGCGAAAGTCGTGAACGGGCAACCGACTAATCCTCGCCAGTTTTCTCGTTTGCCCGAGACTCGTTTATACTTTATTGATGTCTCCATTAGCAAATTAGCATACAATCCGCGTTTTAGTGCGCCGTTGAATTAATTGCGGAATGATTAATTAAATGAGCGAAACAATAATGAAAGGGTGCCTCGTTTCCTTTCAACCTCCAGCTGGTTTCTCTTTCTGTTATTTTTTTTTTCTTTCTTCTTCTTGTTGTTGTGCTCTGTTCGGTTTTGTTTTTGTTGTTGTTTGAAGGCGCACACAGCCTTTTGTCGCGTCCGCACAACAAAAGTCCAGAGGAATTGCCTTATATAATTCTTGCACGCATTCTGAGCAGCGCGGCGACAAGCAGTCTGTGGACAAGATGATGTGTCTAAAAGGAGCAGAAGGAAAGGAATGAAAGGAAGCGCATGCAGTACACGAACGGAGACGCAACCAAGAGACGAAGTAGAAGAAGAAAAAAAAGCGCACACAACGAGGATGAAAACGTACACACATTGTGTATGTAGTGTGTATATATATAGAAGGAGATGGAATAAATGAAAGCGACGAGAAACTAAATGGCGAAACTGGTTGCAGAGTCACTTGACCCCGTCACAAGGACAATTTGTGAGTGAAGTTGGAGAAAAAAAAACGATATATCGAACTTAATGGAATTCCTTATTGCATTCGGTATCGATTTCTGAAAATGATCATTGTACAATGGTCCAGTCTGCTTTATAAATTCTGATGGAGCACGTTTT